>NC_082724.1:51094016-51201516 GCF_030144855.1 Hypanus sabinus | reverse complement strand
TTGCAAACTATTTGTTTGAAAGCACTGTTCAAAGACAGGGTGCTTGGACCAAGAGCTGATGTTTATGATGAGCAAGAGCTTTGCGTCAGCTTGCTTTTGATGAGGCTCCCGGTGCAATGTGTTCATCACTAATGTGGCCTGCTTGCTGTGATGGTTTAAGGCATCGTGGTTTTGATGGAGGGACTACCCAGAAGCTGAGGGCACACGTGCAGGCACCAATCCAGGGCAAGGTTGAATAGTCCCATTTCGACCATAACAGGACTCACACATAACCACTTCAATAAATAGCTGGTGGTCTTCCAGCACGGAGGTGGGAGGAGAGGAAATTACATCCATAAGGTTAAAAAAAAAGACACTCCTGCAGGCTGATTCTAGAGGTATGGTGTCACGTGGACAGTGAAATATGTTGTTTTGTGTCAAATCAGATCAGGGAAGATTGCGCTAGGCTGCCTGCAAGTGTCCCCAGGCTTCTGGTGTTATCCTATCAGTCCACAACTCACTAACCCTAACTTGGAATGTGGGAGGAACCCAGAGCACCTGGAGGACACCCACATGGGGGGTGTGGTAGGGATAATCTTTACAGTCAGCAGTGGGAATCGAACTCCGATTTTAGAGCTAGCTGCTGTAAAGTGTTGCACTAACCACTACTAGACTATCGTCCTCCACCCCCTCCCTCCATCCTCAATCTGCAATGGTATTAATCTGACTGTATAATTCAATGGCTTTGGATGGGATGGCTGACAACTCAACCTTCTCTGGCTCTAAGAGCCAGTGAGATTGCACCTGTTGTGCTGATAGTCAATCTGGAGCAGGTCCCAGCTCCTTGCTCAGGCAGGAGTTAATTCTAGCCAAGACACCGACCTCTCAAAGCTTTGCATCACAGGATATGTGAATGCTATCAGGCAATAGTCATTGAGACAGCGCGCCCTGCTCTTCCTGGGCACTCAGATGACTGATACCACGCCATGGTAAATTAATAGATTTGTGATACAGATCGCCCATGATTGAACTGACTGGTGATATATACTTAGAAATTAAATGGCTTATGTACCCTCGATGCAGACGTATACTGTGACTGCACAATGGTTTCAATTGACTAGATGCAAATGAAGATTGAAGTATTCGGCTGTATTTCATGACTCAGATGGTACTGATTGTTTATGTCTAAACATTGACAAAGTCTGTGGGAATGTTTCTGATATAATAACAACAGCAGGCTTTCCAAGCTGCAAGTGATTCGAGGCTGAGTTATATGACAGGCTTCTGCCGACCCTGTCACATGCAGACAGCTGAAACTCAAAATCGCCAGTAGCATCCACACTCGCTGACAACTTGTCAGCTGCTGGTGAGCTCTGGAATTCATTACACATCCTGAAGCAAGGGCTTCGCCTGTCAACATGTTGGGTCTATCATGAGTAAAAGGTTGTATTAGTGTTAGGTAAGTCTTTCAGCCACTGGTCACATTCTGAGACAATCTGTTTAGTTGCACTGAAAATGGTTTTTTATGTGCCACATTAGGGAAAGTGAGGAGAGGGCCAGCTTTGGTGTTGAGCTCCAGAATTCTCAGGCAGTTCTCAAATTATTGTGTCACTACTGCCTACAGGGGCCAAACAATCCACTAAGGAAATTTACTATAAAAATAGATATATGTCACTATATTCCCTTGCAGGCATTCACGGTAGAACAAATAAATACAATAGAATCAGTGAAAAACTACACATCAAGACTGACAAGCAACCAAGTTTAAATTCAAGTTTATTGTCATCAGACTAAACCTACACACAACTAAACGTAACAACGTTCCTCTAGACCACAGTGCACCCACAAAACATATATCACACACAGCACTCTTCTTCCTCAGAAAGCTGAAACAGGCCAAACTCCCACAAAAGCTGTTGCTTAACACTCCTACAGAAGCACAATTGAAACCATCCTGACCAACAGCGCCACAGTGTGGTAAACTAGCTGCACAGCCGCTGAGCGACAAGACCTGCATCGTGTGGTGAAGGCGGCCCAGCGAATTGTCAGGATGGAGCTCCCAGGACTGGACACCATCTAGTCCAGCAGACTCAGGAGGAAAGCAATCAGCATAACCTGAGACACCACCTACCCCGGCCACTCCCTGTTTGACCCGCGGCCGCCCAGCAAAAGGTTCAGGACACTAAAAGCCAGAACAAATAGACTGAGGAGCAGCTTCTACCCCAGAGCTATGGTCTCCATCACACCACTCCCACAGAACAATGACTGAAACTGTGAGCACACACAAGGACTCAAATACTTGCACTAACGCACTTTGTGCATTACTGAGATATTCTGGTGCTGATGCAATTTATTTTCTGCTACTTATCTATTTAATACTTTTTTTCTATTACTGTCTTGTTTTTATCTACTGCTTTATTTGATTGCCTGGGAGGAAGCCAAACAGAGTTTAATTGTACCTATGTATAATGACAACAAAGATCATTCAAATTCAAATTCACATAAGAGAATATATTACCATAAATAAGTTAATAATACATAATTCAAACTGCATGTGAAGTCCACAGCACAAGTAAACAGCGAACAGCTTGCTGTCCTGGTGACAACATCTTGGTGGTGGCAGGGTATTTATTAGTCGCACAGGTTGAAGGAAGAAGCTGTTACCCAGTCTGGCAGCCCTGGTCCTGATGCCTCCTTCCTGATGGTATTGGGCCAGCTGGAGATTGTGGGATGGGTGATAGGGATCCTCACCACTGTGCAAAAGCAGGCAAACTGTGCAATTATAACAAATATCACAGATGTAATAAATAATACTGAGAACATGAGAGCACTGAGCCCAGCTTGGGATTGCCAGTACACAGTGAATGCCTCATCTGCCTCATTCTGCAACAGAGCCAGCAAGAAAGAGGGAGGGACAGCAGATAATACCACTTACCATAAAAGGCCAGTATTTTTATACTGTTTTTCACAGCCAGTTTACATAAAGTTGCACAGTTCATGTTCTAATTACAAAAGAAAACTGCCTTGTGCATGGGCAAGTGCCTTGTGCACATAAAACAGTTTGCATTTTGTGAATTTCAATTGTGTTTTAGACCCTGCAGCAGGACTTGAACCCATAGCCCCTTGATTTCAAGGTACAAGTGCTACCACAGGTGATAGGAAGATGGAAAGCTGAGGAAAAACTCCACTCTTTAAGCACCCAAACTGGGGAGAGAGAAATGGCAATCAATCCCAATTGTCCCAACAAATAGTTAAGCTGACTGGAATGAGTAAGGGATCAGGATTTGTGAATGAAAGAGACTCATTGTTCCAAGCACAAAGAGAGGTTCAATAATTGTTGTTAAGTTAATTGAACTTTACATGAAGTACAATATTGGAAGGTACCATCTAACAAAAATGTATATTGACTTAAAACAGAAATGGCTGGGAATATCTACCAGGACAAGCAGCATCTATAGAGAGAGAAAAAGAGATAACATTTCTGGTTGAAGATGTTTCATGAGAACTGGAAAACTCAGTCTGAAACATTAACTCTACTTCTTGCTTTAGAGATGAATATCCTCAGCATATTCTGTTTTAATTTATTTAGATATGATTTATGATATTAAAGGAATAATACAAGAGTTCATTTACACTGTGGCAATTTGTTAAATGCTTTCAGATATGAATGAAAAATCAGGTTAGTCTTAATTGAGGTTGTTCGCCCAGCCTGACTGGTTACCAAAGGCACATGTCCCATGTCTTCATACCCAGCCCAGACTGTGGTATGGTTGACTCTTAAATGCCCTTTGAAAAGCACCAGCAAGTCACTCTGTTCAAAGTTAATTAAAGCTGGGTTGTAAATGCTAGCTTTGCCAACAATGTTCAACTCGTGAACAATGAACAAATAAATAAATATCATTTCCTATTAAATTATGACATTGAGTCAATCCTTACTGATTGTCTGTTCCCAGAATCAGCCTGGCTGGTTCCTATTGAGATTTGTTTTTGGCTCATTTTGTTTTCTCGGAGGGAGTAAAGCCTGAAGGCTGTCCAGCCTGACATTCTGTTATTTGAAGAAAGGACTTCTTACTGTGGGATTAGAAGAAGCAGCCAAGGGGCCACAAAATGAGCTCTGTAACGTGCCACACAGTTTTGCTGTACTGCCTCAGCATTAAACTCTACTCAGCCCGCTTCTGACGATGACATATCCTCCACCCAATTCACGTCATCCAATGTGCTGCACTGTAATCAGCTCAGAAGCTAATGAAGTTTTTCAAATCCAATATAATGTGGCCAGGAAACTACTTTGTGTCAATAGAGTCATTAAACAAGAGACCCAGCACCCAGCACAATTTAGCATATGAGGTATCTTGGAATCAACCTGTGTGTTGTCTTTTGCAGACTGGTCCAATGCCCACCTTGGTGTGGTCTTCCATTGACTTTATTATGGTTACTTTTCTATTACAGATTTATTGAGTATACCCACAAGAAAATGAAATGAATCTCAGGATTGTATATGGTGGCATATATGTACCTCGATAATAAATTTACTTTGAACTTTTAATCCAATCCTGATCATGTGCTGTGCCCCACAGTCAGTAAACTAGTCTGACTTCAGCACAATCAAGTTGAAAGTTCAAAGTAAATTTATTATCAAAGTACATATAAGTCACTACATACAACCCTGAGATTCATTTCCTTACGGGTATTCATAGTAAATATGAAGAAACAAAAAAAAAGCAAAATAGTAAATAAATACGCAATAACTATTGAGAACATGAGATGAAGAGTCCTTGAATGTGAGTCTATAGGTTGTGCGTACAGTTTTGTGTTGAGGTGAGTGAAGTTGAGTGAAGTTATCCCTTCTGGTTCAAGAGCCTGATGGTTGAGCGGTAATAACTGATCTTGAACTTGGTGGTGTAGGTCCTGAGACTTCTGTACCTCCTTCCTGATGGCTGCAATGAGAAGAGAACATGACCTGGATGGTGAGGGTCTCTGATGCTGCTTTCCTGTGATAGTGCTCCATGATGGGAAGGGTTTTACCCGTGATAGACTGGAATGTATCCGCTACTTTTTGCGGGCTTTTCCATTTGTGGGCATTGGTGTTTCCATACCAAGCTGTGATGCAACCAGTCAATATACTCTCCACTGCACACGTAGAGAAACTTGTCAAAGTTTGAGATGATATGCTGAATCTTCGCAAACTTCCAAGAAAGTAGAGGAGCTGGTGTTCTTTCTTTGTAATGGCATTTACGTGCTGAACCCAGGACAGATCCTCTGAAATGGTAACACTGAGGAATTGCAAACTGCTGACCCTCTCCACCTCTGATCCCCTGATAAGGACTTGCTCATGGATCTTCACCTTCTTCCTCCTATAGTCAATAATCAACTCTTTGTTCTTGCTGACATTGAGTGAGAGGTTGTTGTTGTGGCACCACTCAGACAGATTTTCAATCTCTCTCCTATATGCTGATTCATCACCACCTTTGATTCAGCCAATGGCAGTGATGTCATCAGCAATCTTAAATATGGCATTGGAGATGTGCTTTGCCCCACAGTCATAAGTGTAAAGTGAGTGAAACAAGGGCTAAGAGCACAACCTTGTGGTGTACCTGTAGGCAAATTGGGGCAGATCCTTGTTGCCCTTCAGGCATGAGTTGATATGCTTTATTACAAACATCTCAGAACACTTTATCACAGTTCATGTAAGGGTTGCTGGATGATAGTCATTGAGGCGGGTTACCACGTTCTTCCTGGGTGCCAGTATAATTGAAGCTTGCTTGAAGCAGGTGGGTACCTCAGACTGCTGAAGCGAGAGGATAAAGATCTCAGTGAATACTCTGGCCGGTTGATCAGCACAGGTCTCCAGTATTTGGCCAGGTACCCTGTCTGGGCCAGATGCTCCCTGTGGGTTCACCCTCCTGAAGGGATACTCTCACATTGGCCACAGAGACTGAAATCACAGGCTGTGGGAGTTCATGAAGTTGCCTCCATGTTTTGACAGTCAAACCAAGAATAAAACGCATCGAGCTCATTTGGGAGTGAAATCTTGTTGTCACTTACAGTACTGTTCCAAGGTCATAGGAACATGTATATATATATAGCTAGGGTGCCTGAAAATTTTGCACAGTACTGTAGTAACGTTATGTATTTCATTATATGGTTGCTGCTGCTGCAAGAAGAAAACAAATGTCATGACATATGTGAATGATGATTAACCTGGTTCTGATATCAGTCTATTGTGGACTGAGAGTGGGAAGGGGATGGGTGGGGGGGGGGGGAGGAATCATGGTTGGGAAAAGGGGAAGGGAGAGGGGAGGAAGCAGGAAGCACCAGAGGGACATTCTGTAATGATCAATAAACCAACTGTTTGGAATCAAATGACCTTGCCTGGTGTCTCAGGGCTGGGTGTGTCTGCACCCACATCACCCCTGGCCCAGCACTCCTTCTCTGCCACCTGTCCCACACCGTCCCGCAGTTCTTCACCCACACCATTCCTAATCCACCTTTGCACCTGCCAGATTTACAATCTCACTCTCCGCTCCGCCTTGACTGATACAATACTGTGCAAATGTCTTAGGCACACTAGCTATATGTATATACATAAGACTAACGCATAGTTCTGTAAGGCGCTTGGTTTCACTTTGTAGGAGGTGATAGCGTTCAAGCCTTGTCAAGCATCCTTCAGTGATTCATTCTGAATTGGCACTTCACATGTGAGATTTCTGGAGATCGTACCTGGGCCTCTTGTATTTTACCTGGTTGCCAGACCTGAACGCCATTGATCTTCTCCCTGCAATGATATTTTGTGGAAGATAATTGTATAAAATTTCTTTGCTGCAGTTTTCCTTTTATGATAACGAGAGTCCAATTTTCTTTATTATATTCCACCCTTTGAAGCTTATTTGAGATTTCTGTTAGAATTCCTTACATTTTGGTAAGTTTGCCGTAAGAGTGCCATTCTAAGCATAACCATGGTAACGGTTGGTGTTTTCTCTTTATTCAAAGAGCATATGTTCACCACCCCTTTTCCATTACTATAATCTAGCAAAGCTTTAGGAATGATATTTACAATCACTAAAAACGACAAAGAATGAATTCAAACACATCCACATACTTTTGTGTTAAGGGCTACATTGTGAAAGTACCCCTTTAAGGCAAAGTGAGTGATTAGTAATCCTAATGAGTGACAGAGCCTGCCTGTGCAGTTTGTTTGGATAGATTACATCTGGATTGCCACCATTCCAGCTCTACTTTGGACTGGCACAGAGCACTTTAGGCTTGAAAAGCTATAATGTGGCAGGTGACAGGACTACTCAAGTATTCAAGCGAAAAAAAAACCTCTTCATTTCTGTAATTATTTGAAAACTCAAAAAAAAAGTTTAATAAAAAAAAAGGGGAAAAAAAGAGTGAATGGGGTGTTAATGGATCCTTCCTCTCCTTTTCAGTATAAATTAAGAACACCAGTATTTCAAATGGGCACACACTGAGGTAGAGCAATTCAAAAATCCTAGTCTGTTGTCATTAAACTCTTGATAATAACATGCATGGATATAAAGTTGCAGGATCGTGTATGGCATTTGATTCTGTTGAGAAAACTGACTGGGAAAGACTTGTGTTGGAACTGCAAAGAAATTCTATTAATTCTATATGTGCATTTGAGATAGTTTAAGAATTAATGCATTTTTATTCAAAGCATCTGGCATGTTCAATTGGATAGAGCATTTATATAAATTTAATATTACTTCAATGTGGATCTTAATGGAAAGCATCCTTCTTTATAATCAAATGTTATATCATTAAATTCTGAAAATGATTTAATGTAATGGTGATGTATTGTGGGATCAGTTATTACAGCGAGGCTGAATTTTCTTTATTTTTTCCTTTACATCTGTTTTTCTTCAATATTTGCAAAGACTTATGCTCCTTGAAGGGTCACTGGATGTACCAATATCTCTTGTTGTCAACTGGAAAGGGGCTTTACAGTAATTTCCAATTGCAAGGAGTCTCTAAAATCCCAGCAGTGCATTTGTGCCGTCTCTGAGCTTATGGAAGCAGGGCGTCTCCCAGAGTCTCCTGTTTGTCTTTTCTCATCACCTTGCTGCTTGAAGTATGTTTATGTTGACAATGTCGAGAAGTGAGAGCTAGTAAACGTGCAGTGAGAGCAACTGGGGCAATGCTATGATGGAGTCTGTGATGCATCACTTTAACTGATGTAATCAAAAAAGAAATCGGCAGGGGAACACAGTGATTTAGATACAGAAGAGAAATGGAAAGAGGAAACAGAAAGAAAAAAGATGAGGCGATGGTGAGGAGGTAGTGGTAAGGAATGGAACAGGAGCAATGAAAATCTATTAGGATTCCCGTCTTTCCAGAAGACCAAACCCTGTCAGCAGGAAAGAGGAGGTTGTGTAAGATATAGGTTGAGGTCTTTTATTTGCGATAAAGAATAATGATTTATTGCTGTTTTGTAATTTGTCCAGCAATTTGCAATGAGGAAGAGAATTGCAAGTTGTAAATCAGAACAATTTGCTGGATGACTCGTAGTGTTTCATTATCAGCTCACCATCAACCTCTCCAGGAGTTTCAAGAAATTTCTGCTGTTCAAATAAATTGAACTCACCGCAGAAAAAGAGGAGCTACTACAGGATCAAATTTAGTTCTGAAATTTGGCTTCCTATACTGCCATAAAATCATATCAAAAGTTTTCTACTATTTGAATTTAATGTCTTTCCTTTTTTAAAAAAATCTTTTTTCTTCCTGTTTTCCTCTTTTTATTTCTCTTTCTGTATCAAAATCACTGTGTTCACCTGCTGATTGATTTCTTGATCACCCTGGTTAAAGTGATGGATCACAGTCTCCATCATAACGTTGCCCCAGTCTACTAGCTCTCACATCCCAACATTGTCAACATAAATATATTTAAAGCTGCAAGGTGATGAAGTGATAACAGGACACAATAGGAGACGTCCTGCTCCTGTAAGGTCAGGGATGGCACAAATGCACTGCTGGGATTTTGGAGACTCCTCCAGAGACAAAGGAGCTATGATAGGACATTAACTCAATGGTCATCTGTCTCATTGCTGCTTGGTGTCAACCTAGGAAGCAGTGCCAGATTTTTTTCTACTGCTCTCAGAAAGGAGCTACAGGGGCATTTGGTCCCACACCACCAGATTTAGGAACAATTATTACCCTTCAACTATCAGGCTCCTGAACCAATGTAGATAACTCTATTTACCTTAACACTGAACTGATTCCACAACTCACTTTCAAGGGCACTGTAATTCATGTTCTCAGTATTTTTTATTTAATTTTGATTATTATTATTTGCACAATTTGTCTTCATTTGTACATTGTTTGTTTGCCAGACTCTCCCACTATATGAAACATCCTCTCCACATCCATTCCATCTAGGCCTTTCCCATGGACATCTAATGAGGCAAACTATAATGTGAATCCATGATCTGCAAAATAATCTACCAGGCCATTTTCTCCACCATCACGTTCTAGAAGTTCAGGGAGGACAAAAGGACAATAGCCTTTCCTATTTTGGAGCCACGTCCTTGCTCTGCTATTTGGTGAGGAGAGCTGAAAAAATTTAACAAAGAATTGCCCTTTCTGCCACTTTTGAGCTGTTGAGATGATAACTTACACAGCAGGAGAAACATTTCATGTTTATTTGGATAATCGGTGCCTTCTATTAAAGAAATCTGAGAAATATATACACAGTAGCCACTTTATTAGGTACAGGAGTGAAACCCGGTCAGGTCTTCCACTGTTGTAGCCTATTGACTTCAAGGTTCACCATGCTGTACATTCAGAGGTGTTCTTCTGCACACCACTTTTGTAATGTGTGGTTATTTGAGTTATTTGTGCCTTCCTGTCAGTTTAAACCAGTCTGGCCATTCTCCTCTGACCTCTTTCATTAACAGGTACAGTTATGTATGGAATAATGAGGGAGTCACAGACTTGAATCCGTGTCAGGCCTTCAGATGTTACATGGACTTGTTTTAATTTCTTCGGTCAGAGGTCAGCTGGGTTACTCCTTGTCAACCCAGGAATAATCCCAAGGTGGTCTGAGGGGCTGAGGAGGTCTGGTAATCCTGCTTATTGGCTTATTGGAGTTGTTACATCAATCTCTTCAAACTGTGGGCAACGTAAACACTTTTTTTTAACAATGAGTCATTCTCTGATCAGCTCAGAAGATGTTTCTGTTCTCATGGAATCTATCCTTATAAATCTTTCAGCATTCTACAAGTTTGGTGCAAGATTGCCTGGGATAGTTTCCATGATGACAGAAGCACCTGAACAGAGTCACTGGTGATCCTTGGTCACCAGAATAAATGATCTCCAATAACTCAACTAGACAGGACTGTTGTTTGTTTCCCGATAAATGTGGGTCGCACATTGGCTGCATGGCACATGAAGCTGACAGGGACATCTTCACATTGGGGCATAGTCATTCCATTGGAAGAGTCTTGGGCTGAAGTGTCAACTCTTTATTCCCCTTCATAGATGCTGCCTGGCCTGCTGAGATCCTCCAGCATTTTGTGCGTGTTAACCTTCATTCCATTTGTTGTCTTTGAATTTCGGTTTGTAATGACGAATAAATCCTCAAAACGTTATCCTGTAAAAACGTGCTTTATCAAATGTTATATCTTTAAAATGAGCCAGTATGGATTACACAGTTTGCAAGAGTAAGATGAGGACTTGCCAAGACAAGTTTATTTGGAAATGAAAACCATAGCAGGGTTTTTTTTTCACCCTCGCAAGCTCGGGGTTTAACTAATTTCCTTAAACATGGTTTAGTGGAGTATGCTATCATCCACCACACACAGACAAAAGTATGTATCAAGCAACCAGCCAACCAAGCTGACAGCGCCTGAGCTTACACTCTACATTCTGCACGCTACTAAAAGCTGATTAATGGCATAAAACTTAGTCAATTTGTGCTGAAGTTGGCCATTAGCTGTTGGTGCTGCATTTTAACAGAAACCTAAACCGCGTCTGGAGTTGTACATTTCAGACAAATGGGCAGAGTTGAGTTCATCTGTTTACATTTGCAAATTACAATTGTAATTCTTGCAAACTAATAAAAGCATATTAATCTTTCCCACTTAAACGAATTGAAACAAGAGAAAGAATGTCTAGGCATTGAACAAAAGAAAACATTTTAGCAGGAACTTGAATGTAAAACTCAGACTAACAGGAGAAGTTGCTTGCATCTAGTACAGATGTCGGGATGTTATGTTACAGTTGTACAAGACATTGGGTGGAGGCCACATTTAGAATATTGTGCTCAGTGTTGGTCACTCTGCAATAGGAAAGAATGCAGAGGAGATTTATGAGGATGTTGCCAGGACTCGAGGGTCTGGATTCTGGAGCATAATTGAGCAGACTAGGACTTTATTCCTTCGAGCGTCGGAGAATGGGGGTGATGTTATGGAGGTGTATAAAATCAGCAGGGGCATTGATAGGGTGAATGTCCACAGTCTTTTCCCCAGTGATGGGGAATCAAGAACTAGAGTACATACAGTGGGTTTAGGGTGTTGTGATTTAATAGTTTTAATGGGGAGCCTAAGAGGCAAATCTTTTACCCAGAGTCTGGTCAATACATGGAATTTACAGCCAAAGGAAATAGTTTAGGTAGGTTAATGAGCAACATTTAAAAGGCACTCCTTTAGGTTCAAGTGTAGGTAATTATAGGAATATAAGCCAAATGCAGGCAATTGGGGCGAGTATAAATGGGAATCTGCGTGGACTAATTGAGAAAGAGCTTGCTTCCATGCCGTTCAATTCCATAAAAATGTTCAAACCAAATTTCGTTAGATATTATGAAAGTTAAACTGCATGTTACCGGGAGAATTCTGCTGTTGTAATATGTGGTAGGTTTCTGCATCCATACATGCAAATGTCTGTGTGAAGTAATTGTGAAAATGACTGCAGAGGTACGTAGCTTTCATGTGATGTTGTCTGTGAAAGGTGGCATCACTGTTAGCTTGTGCTGCTCCCTAAAACATAGAAATTTGTGGGAGGGGGAGAAAATTGTCTTTTGCCACGAGTGTTAAACAGAGAAAAGACTATTGGCCCCAGCATTTTCTGGAATGAAATGAAATCAAATGTGCCAAGATGGTCAGGTTGGAAACTTTCTTTGCACCTCTACCCCATCCCCGCTCAAATTCTATGAAGTCACTTGGATCTGATTGGGAACAAAACTACACCAGCTCATTTATTTAGAAAGTGTTAATTAAAACAAGACAGTCCAGTTGGAAAAATGTATCTCAGAGTGGAGACAACTAAAACATGCAGGTCAGAAAGTTTGGATCAATACTGTTTGCATATGGGTGTCAAAGTCCTACCTTTATAATTTTAATACAGTTTGGTATTGCAATCCCAATTTGAGAAGGGACATAAGGTCATCAAGTTATGTTACAAAAAAAAGAGCCATTCAGCCTTTTAGCCTTGGATGTGGGGCTCCTCACACCCTGTTTCAGCTAATCTTTCATCCATTCCTTCTTCTTCACTGGCTACTTGTTTGGCCGTTCTGGTAATGTTCTTGCATCAACTGTTTCAGTTTCAGGAATATCTAATATCCAGCTGGCATCCTCTGTATATGTGTGAATATGAATGAAAAGGCAACATTTAATGGGAGATGGTTTGATCAGAAGTGGAAAGGGATTTGCTTCTTTCACCAAACCACTCCCTATTCCCCCAGCCCCTAAATCTGATGACAGGATTCTTTGAAAGACCTTATCCTGGGGATTCTTGAAGAAAACGTGAGTGGCATCACTGGCAGAGCGGCTGCCTCATGCTTCAGTGACCCATTTTCAATCCTAATCTCCGGATGTGTCTACGTGGAGTTTCCCTGTGACTGTGTGTGTTTCTTCCAGGTGATCTAGTTACCTCCCACAACCCAAAGATGTGCAGTTTGGTAGATCAGCTGGCTGCTGTAAAATCGCACTGATAGTAGAATCTGGGAGGATGAATGTAGGATAAGGATAAAGGAAGTGTTAAACACAGGAAAGAATATTGGCCACCATTTTCTGGAATGAAGTGGAATCCCTGTGAATTTCGGTGCAATATGACACGGTACACACAAACTAGGAGCAGAAAGACGCCACTCAGCTCTTTGTCCCTGCAACACCATTTAACCAAATCATGGATGACTTCATTATACCCTCAGCTTCCCATTCCTCGCTAACCTCTGTATCTTTTAAAGTTGCTTAACAAGAATCTATTCACTACCACCTTAAAAGTATTCATGTACGCTGCTTCCACTAACCTTTGAGGAAAAGAGTTTGAAAAAACTAAGAGAGGAAAAAAAAGAATGCCATTTCTTCCTTAAATGAGCTGCCCGTATTTCTAAAAATCATCTCTTATTTCTAGGTTCTCCCACGCAGGGACATGTCCTCTCTACATCCACTCTTATTAGGCACCCTGTAAAGTAGGCATTTAGCGTGTGGGGAAAAAAAACTTGTCTACAGCAAAGGCAGTTATTGGGGTGCACTGTGTAATGTCACACAAACTGCTAGACTGCACTTGGGTCAAAGGTCAAGCCAGCTGCCATATTGGCAATGGATGAACGATTCTGGATCATAGCATCACTTACACAATACAGTTAGCTGCCCTCCTGCACTGACATCACACACAGAACACAGATTTACAATCCTTTGAGGCAGAACCTTAAGACTAATAACATACATGTCATTCAATTCTCTCTTATGCCACTTGGATTCCCTTTTCATCTGGCATATAAAGCTGCAAACATTGTTCGCTATCTAAAGAGAGCTGGCTCTTTCTCTTTCTGTGTGCCCGTCCCAAGTGTCTCATATGACTGCACAAACACAACAGTGTCATAGACTTACAGAGCTTATTTAAAGTTGTAAAATGTCCTAAGATTTCTTTGGAGAGAAATCATGTTATTAATTGGCGGTATCAAAAGGAAATAATAGTACAGATGCATTTCAAATGTAACCCCTCAGGCTCGCTCAGCTCATTTCGTCTAGGGGGAGCAGCCTTCGGCCCCGCCAAACTGGGTAATCAGCTGGTGCGGATGCTGTGTGATGTCCCCGCCTCGCCCAAAAACAGACAGTACACCATAAGTGATTAAATGAGTACAAGTCATAAAGGTTACTATAACTAAGTGATTAATAATGATACAGTATATATGAAGAGAAAAAATAAAGAAAAGGCGCCAAACTTATCAAAGTCCAAACCACTTCGTGCACAACCGTTGGAGCTCAATTACTGAAGTCTTCTGGCCCCCATTCGATCCCCTCCGAACTCCTCGACTCACAGCTCAGGACCCTCCGAACTCCTCAACTCGCAGCTCAGGACCCTCCGAGTGGTCAACCAAGCACATCTAGCTTCATCCCCCCTCCTCGGAGTACCTCCTGGCCTCGGACCCCCGCTTGGGGTCCGATCCTCGCCCAGCTTACAGCATTGCGTCCTCTCTCTCGACCCCCTCGCACCGATCTGCCCAAAAGCCCGTCAACAAAAGCTTACAGACTCAGAAGAAAGAACATTAATCCCCATTTGGTTTACAAAGGAATACAACTCTCCCAGCACTCTCTCGCAACAAAAAAACATTCCTGCTTTTAACAAAACAAAGAAACAGTAACAAAGAAAAAAAGAAGAAACCCCCTTTACACAAAGAAATAGGTTTTATAGAAAATCAATATCAGAGCATAATATATTCTGTTTTATCTTGAGTTCAGTTTGTGCTTTTTGGACATAGAACATTACGGCATGGTATAGGCCTTTCAGCCCGCAACGTTGGGCCGACCTCTTAATCTACTCTGACATTGATCTAAGTCTTCCCTCCCACATAACCCTTCATTTTTCTATCATCTAATTTCTTATCTGAGAGTTTCTGCCTCTACCAGCACCCTAGCTGGTATTCCACACGCCCACCACTCTCTGTGTAAAAAACCCACCTCGGACGCCTCCCTGCTGCCCCAATCACCTTAAAATTATGCCCCCACGTATTAGCCAGATTTAATGAGTTGTTAGTACCAATGCTTGGCAAAATCATATTTTATGTTATTAACAAAATTATTGTAAATGAAGATTGGTTTTATGTACATAAATAATGCTAAAATTTTCATCTGCTAAGGTTTTATTCCATTTATTCACTAAAAAAAACCAGAAGCCTGGGAGCCAGCTATGAAAGGAAGTTGGGGGGAGATTCATGGTGAAAACTGCAGAACTTTGGCCCCAGCAAGCTGAATACAGAGCCATAATTCATAGAAATTAGGATATTGAGAATATGCAGGTAGCAGAATTAGAACAGAATTTGGCAGAATTAGAGCCTGGATGTTAAGCAATGTGCCAATCTGCTCCTTCTGTAGTGAAGAGCTTTTCACTAGATTAAGAGTAAGCAATCGAAGAGAAACTCAACGAGTAAAACAGCAAAGTCAGAGTCAAAGTCAAGTTTATTGTCATACGCACTTATACGTACGCACAGGTACAATGAAAATCTTGGGGCAGCATCAATGGCACAGAGAATCGTATAAGCTGCAGACACAAAAAATGTAAATTATACATCATTTTAACATTAACATTTGAGATTAATGACTCATTTTGGAGACCCAGTTCTGAAGCAGAATCACCTTCATGTCATTGTATCTTCAGCCATCCAGCCTCCAAAGCCTGGAATGGAATTCCTTTCTGAAAACATCAGCTTCTCTCTCCTTAGAACCACTTCTTTTACTAATAATTTGATCATTTACCCTCATGCCCCCTACTTGGTTTTGATCTCAGCTTTTCCAAGTTAAGTCGTCATTTTTATCATCACTTGCATAACTATGGTAACATATAGGTACAATGAATCATGATGATTCAGGCAATGCACAGAACATTAATTATACATAAATTATACAAGGCGGTGAAGAAAAAGTCTGTGCAAAACAAGACATCAGTGCAAAAAGACCCACAATCAGAGGCAAGTCCGTGGCAGGACAAGTGATGGTCAATGGATGGGGTATAATTTGGGTTGTGCAGGTCAGTTCAAGAACCTGACAGATGTAGCAAAGAAGCTGTTTCTGAACCTGGTGGTATGCAGCTTCAGGCTTTTACATCTTCAGCCCAACTTCCGCAACGAGCAAAGGACATGAGCCTAATGGTGGGGATCCTTGATAGATACGGAGGTAAGGAGGCATTTTTTTAGCCAGGGAGTAGTGAATCTATGGAATGCTCTGCCACTGACTGCGGTGGAGGCCAAGTCTATGGGTGTATTTAAGACGGAAGTTGATAGATTCCTGATCAGTCAGGGCATCAAAGGGCATGGCGAGAAGGCAGGTGTATGGGTTTGAGTGGGATCCGGGATCAGACATGATGGAATGGTGAAGCAAACTCAATGGGCTGAATGGCCTAATTCTGCTCCTATGTCTTCTTGTCTATATTGTCTTCTTGAGGTAGCACCTCCTGTAGATGCTTTCAGTGTTGGGGAGGGCCGTGCGTGATGGACTGGGCAGCCTCCATGGCTCTGTGCAATCTTTTGCTTTCCTGTCTGTGATGCAACCATTCACACAATTTGGGGCTTCTTACTGCCTCCTTTCTCATATGATGCAAGTGCCTTTGGTCTATTTTCACAAATAACCATAGTCAATGTACTCTGCATGAACCTGGCAGCTGTGTCATCTCCACAAGATATGTAAAGACATCTTTAGGCGGGGGTAGCTGAGAGCTGGGGCGCGAATGCCGGGTGATTCTTTTGATGCTGGTATCTGTTACTGTAGCTGACCCTCTGCATTCCTTCCTGCTTCTCCGCCCACTGCAGGATGAGCTGCTAACGCTGAACCACGAGCAGACAGAATGTGGCAAGGGGAAGTGTCCATATGACCCTCAGCAGCGAATCGCCTCAGCAATGATTGGTGAGTAACTGTGGAGGGGAACTTCCCCGGGTGGGGTGGAAAATGACTGGGGCCGTGTGCCATTTTGGGAATGTTTGTACAGGCATGCTTTCCAGTTGCCATTGAGAAATACCTGTTAAAATGAGTAGGTTGTGATAATAGTCAGCTCTTCTAACAAGTGCTCACTATAGTCTTGTTTCTGTGTACTTAATGGGTTTGATGGAATTCGTGGCAAGTGAAGATTGATGTGACTGGATGAGAGAGCTCTGTTCCTTCGCATATTTGATGTCACCATTAGGGATTGTACAGCCTGTTTGGTGCCATCCTCAAGTGCCTTGATATTTCAGCTTAGACTGAGTGATTGTTCTGAAAAATGATTCAACATATACAAAATGGCACAAGATTATTGTGATGGGCCACCCCAATCAGAGAGTCTGAGATCTCCCACTCCATCCATTGACAGTCGAGTGCAATGTAAAGCTCTTTCATCATCATCTGAAAAATATGGCTTGATGTCAACCTCTTGACATTTAGTGATATTTTCTATTTCCCATGTGACATATCACTGCAAGCTCTGAGTGACAATGCCCATTCATCACTCGATTATTTGGCTTTCATCCTTGCAGAAAACACAGTTGAGATTGTCCGACACATGGAAATCTTAGCTCAGAATTTGAATCTAGAGTCCAAAAGGGAAATGATGGTATGTGGCTCAATGCACCACACACATCAGAATGTGTACTTGGTTGGACTTGAACCAGTACCCAGAAATGAAAGGCTAACAGTTTAATCCATGTACAGACACACCAGCATTATAACTAAACTCTGGGTTATTCACTGCATAAAGTGACTGAATTCTGTTCATTTCTTTGCAGTCTTTCACAATATGGGGATGCCCCAGCCAATGAAGGACATTTGAGGAACAGTTGTAATGCAGGAAATATTGCAGCCAATTTTGTACATTGGAAAATCAAACAGCTTAATTTTAGTGTTATCTTTTCAAATAATTTATTGTAGTGACAGTAGTTGAGTAGTTAATATAACGCTGAGCTGTAATCAATAAACAGCTGATGTAGGTATTGATGTTCCAGGTGAACCAAGACTGAGTAAGATTGCATCAGCTGTCGACATGTTCTGATGGAACTCAAAATGCAGTGGGTTCATGTCTTTGCTTAGGAAGGAGTTAATTCTACCTATGACCAACTTCTCAAAGTGCTTCATAATGGTAGAAGTGGGTACCAACAGGAAGTATTGTTGAGGTAGCTTACCCTGCTGTCCTTGGGAGTCAGTATGACTGATGCCCTTTAGAAGCGGACGGGAACCTTACTGCAGCGGTGAGAGAGATTGAAGAAGTCCTTAAATACTCCAGTGAGTTGGTTGGCACAGGTTTTCAGTGCCCTGCCAGGTAGACCATTGGAGCCTGATGTCTTGCGAGGGTTCACTCCTTAAAATATGTTCTAACGCTGGCCTCCGAGACAGAGATCACAGGGTCACCAGATGCTGCAGGGATCTGAACAGGTGTAGTTTTATTCTCCCTTTCAAGGCGTGCACAAAAGGCATTCAGCTCACTGGCGAGTGAAGCATCACTGGTACTTATGATGATAGGTTTTACCTTGTGGGAAGTAATGGCCTGAAAATCCTGCCAGATTTGATGTGCATCGGATTCCATCTCTTGGAATTACTTTTTTGCTTTTAAGATAGCTTTCCATACAGTAAGTCATAGTTGGACTTCTTTTAGAGTTCTAGAACATTGTCTTGAATGCCACAAATCTAGCCCTCAGTTGCGAGAGCAAAGTTTTCAAAACCCAAGTTTTGAAATGGACCTCACTGAGGCAAACTCCTTCAATATAATTAGACTCATCACATGACTCGTCTTAAAATAACTTACTTCAAAGTTAAAAGCTCAAAGTAAGTTTATTATTTGAGTATATATATATATCACCATATATGTGCCCTGAGTTTCATTTTCTTTCAGACATTCACACTTGAACAAACAAGCACAATAAAATCAATGGAAAAACTGCACTCAAATAAAGATTGACAAACTGAGCAAATGCAAAAAGAAACAAGTAATAATAAGTAAACAAAAAACATTGAGAACATGATTTGTAGAGCCCTTGAAAGTTGTGCAATGATCAATTCAGTGTTGTGGTGAGTGAAGGTGTCCACGCTAGTTCAGGAGCCTGATGGTCGAGATCTAAGGCTCCTGTACCTACTTCCTGATAGTAGCAGCTTGAAGGGATCATGGCCTGGATGGTGAGGGTTCTTGATGATGGATGCTGCTTTCTTGTGCCAGCAGTCCTTGTAGATGTGTTCAATAGTGTAGAGGGTTTTTCCTGTGAGGAATTAGGCTGCATCCACCACTTTTTGTAGGCTTTTTCGTTCTTGGGCACTGGTGTTAAAAAACTGGATCATGATGCAACCAGACTGGATACTCTTCACTATGCATCTATAGAAGTGTGTCAAACTTTTAGATGAAATGCCGAATCTTTGCAAGCTTCTAAGGAAGTACAGACTGTACTTCCTTTGAAATAGCTGGTCCAGGACAGATCCTCTGATATGATAATACCCAAGAATTTAAAAATTAATGACCCTCTCCACCTCTGATCCCATAGTGAGCACTGGCTCATGGATCCCCAAATTCTTCCTCCTGTAGTTCATGAACAGCTCTTTGGGTTTCTTAATGTTGACTTATAGGTGTATCATTGTGTCACCACACAACCAGGTTTTCAATCTCCTTCCTATATGCCGATTTGTCACCTCCTTTAACTTGGCTAACAACAGTGGTATCATCAGCAAAGTTAAATATGGCATTGGAGCTGTACTTAGCCCCACAGTTGTAAGTATAATGTGAGTATAGTAGGGGTTAAGCACACTGTCTTGAGGTGCACCTGTGCTGATCATAATTGTGGAGGAGATACTGTTGCCAATCCAAAATGATTTTAGGATCCCTCCTAGCGAAAGCCAACATAGATTGGGTGATCACTTCTTAAAAAAATTTTTGTCCAGACTCTTAGGATGACCCTGCATTCTTGACTGCCTTCCATTGCCACATTGATCCCTCTGACTTTGGACTATTACGCTATTCTAATAATGGCCAACATAAACTCAAGGGATTGCATCTCACCTTTGACCAGCTACATGGTACCCCTTTGGATTCAACACTGAATTGAACAATTTCAGATAGCCAGCTTTTTCTGTTTGTGTCCAACCTGGCTAGTTCTGATAAAAGATCTGTAATGTTAACTCTGCTTTTTTCTCTCTGAACATCTAGTTATTTTCAGATTTCTTTTTATTTCCAGTTGCCGGCATCTGCAGATTTTTGTTTTGCTTTGAGATATAAAAAAAATCTAGTGAGTAAAGAGCTGGTGGGTGAAACTTTGCATTCTAGGGTAGTCAGTGGGTGACACGAAAGGAGGAAAGAATTAGTCTCAGTCTGCTGCTTTTCTGTTATATCCCACAGACTCAGCTGTTTCCCAGGGATCTCCATTTCTGGTAACCCATCACAAGGTTTTGTGACTTATCATTGAGATTTGGTCAGGGAGGACTGACTGTTGCTGGCTTAGGTAACCTAGTGAGTTAGCAGCAGCTGTCCGACCAGCTGTCACTAATGGAGCTGCCGAGTTGCAACCTATCGTTCCACAACATGCTCTACTCATGAACAAGGAGTCACACAGGATTTCATTACTGTACCGCAGGCATTGGAATCCACAGGCTTTGACCTGATTTGCTTAAACATCACAGGGTTCAAGGATTATGAAGCTCACTGGGAGCAGATTGGATCTTTGCAGAAATCCCACATAAAAATTACAGTAAGAGGTAAATCAGGGTTGGATTATGATTAATGTCCGGATAATCCAGGTGGAAGCTCTGAGCTCCGGAAATCAGAGATAATCTGAAATCGCTATCGCAGTGATAGCATTTGCCTGTTGCTAGTAACATTGGAAAAAAAATTCAAACGTTTGCAAAACTTTAAACTAAACCATGTTAGACAAAATGAGCTACAGCTTGGTTAAGACTGGCAGCTTTTAAGAAGCATGTTGAAAAATGAAAGAGTGAAAAACAAACCTACGCAAGAGATTCTGCAGATGATGGAAACCCAGAGTAACACACACGAAATGTTGCAGGAGCCCAGCAGGTGAGGCAGAATCTGTGCAGAGGAATAAATTGTTGATTTTTGTGCTGCAAACCTTCATTGGGACAGCAAAGAATGGGGGAAGAAGCCCAAAAAAAGAAGGGGAGGACGGGGAAAGAGTACAAGCTGGAAGGTAATAGGTGAAGCCAGGTATGGGGGGAAGTGTGTGGTTGGAGAAGTGGAGGGAGGGGGATTCCCTTCTTTAGGGAACCACAGGGTGGCTGCTGATAAACAGAAGCATTGTATACCCAACCTCCCAGAGTTTATTGAGGAATTTTAAAAACTAGTGGTATTGAATTCCTGACGAGACAGGCGTTTACCCCACAGGACACAATCTTGTAATACTGTAGGTTGTTCTTTTATTAGACTAGCTACATTCCTGCAGGTAGAAAACATTGTGGCTACTGGCTAGGGAAGGGATTGAGGCCCTTTTACCAGCAGAAGCCATTACTGTTGCCCCACAAAAGGGCCAGGTAGCTCTGTGAATGGGTGATCATGAGTTTAGAGAAGAGAGGAAGGAGGGACGAAGAGCTTTTACTCCCTATCTCTTTTGCAATTAAGTCATAGTCCGCTGACTCTTAGTCTTAGCCAGGGAAAGCTGAGAGCAGAAGACAGAGAGGCTCGGTGCTGAGAGCTGACATCATCCCTTACTCCCAAGGACCCGTCTGTTTCCTGGTGAACTCCTGCACCCTCACGGCTTCACTCATCTGGTTTCAGAATGAGCAACACAGCTCCCTGGGGAGAAGCAAAACTTCACCAGCAAGAACCTCTACTGTGAATTCAGTCATCTGTGATCTCACCTCACCTGTGCGGAAAGTCTCCTTACCGCTTGCTTTAAAAATTACTCCTGCAACAGCAAGACTGGAATGCTTACAGCAGGCAAATTTAGTAGACCCGCTGTCTCACAATGTTGAAGGACCTGAGCTCTCTCCTGACCCTAGGTGCTGCCTGTGTGAGCTTGCATGTCCTCCCTAAGACCTCTCCCCTCAAAGTTCAAAGTAGATTTATTATCAAAGTACATATATGTCACCGAATACAACCCTGAGATTCATTTTCTTGCGGGCATACTCAATAAATCCACAACAGAACAATAACTATAATAGAATCAACGAAAGACCGCACCAAATTGGGCCCTCAACCAGTGTACAAAAGACAACAAACTGTGCAAATACAAAAAGAAAGAAATAATAATAATAAATAATTAAGCAATAAAAATCGAGAACATGAGATGAAGAGTCCTAGAAAGTGAGTCCTTAAGTTGTGGGTGTATTTCAGTGATGTGGCGAGTGAAGCTGGGTGAAGCCTGATGGTGGAACCTGGTGTTGTGAGCCTGGTTACTCCAGTTCCATCCCACATCCCAGTGATGCCTCAGGTGGCAGTTCATTTCATTGGTCACGTAGGCGAGTGGTAGCATCAGGTTCATTGTCACTCAGATATGTGAAATTTATTGTTTTGTGGCAGTAGTACAATGTAATGCATAAAAAGTGCCTTAAGTTACAATAAGAAATATAGGTGAAAAATAAATGAGTAGTGCTAAAAGAAAGGTGAGGCGATGTTCATGGTCATTCAAGAATCTGATAGCAGATGGGAGAAAGCCATTCCTAAAATGTTGAATGTGTGTCTTCAATCTCCTGTACTTCTTCCTGGATGGTAATAAAGAGGAGAGGGCGCGTCCTGGTGGTGGTGGTCCTTCAGGATAGATGGTGCCTTTTTGAAGATATCCTCTATATTGAGGAGGCTATTGCCCGTGATGGAGCTGGCTGAGTTTATAAACCTCAGCAGCTTTTTTTTTCTGATTTTCTTCGGTGGCCCCTCCATACCAGACAATGATGCAACCAGTCCACGCTGCACCTGTAGAAACTTGGTAACAGTTGTTGATGACGTACCAAACCTCCGCAAACTCCTAATCGAATGTAGCGGCCTGTGCGTAGCGGCCTGTGCGTAGCGGCCTGTGCATCTTCTTCATAACTGCATCAGTTTGTTGGGCCCAGGACAGATCTTCAGTGATTTTGACAGCCGGAAACTTGAAACTGTTCGTCCTTTCCAATGCTGACTCTGCAATGAGAAGTGATGTGAGCTCTCTCGATTTTCTTCTCCTGAAGTCCATATTCAAACCCTTGGTCTAACTGACATTGAATGCAAAATTGGAAGAAGCTGACTGGAGTGTGGGGAGAATAGAATAGGAATAATGTAGGATTCATCTAAATGGGTGGTTGATGGCCAGAGGAGACTCTATAGAGCCCATTTTTGTGCTGTGACTCCAACAGTAGTTTCCATATGAACTTTCTCTGTGAAAGCACATCAATATGATGCCGAGTTTCCAGTATAGCATGGCTATATTTATCAGCAAATGCTGATTTGGAACAAAACTTACTTCATATTGCATCTCTCCCAGATATGCCAAGTCACATCATGAAGGACTGTTTCACAAGCATCCATTTCACACTCTGGCATAAAGTTGAGATTCATTCGAGTTATAGGCTTAGCTTAATTCATCATACTTCTCAAAGCCGAATTTCAAAATGAGTAATCGGATTGGAACAATGACCTGGGTAGCTTTGGAGCAGCCAAAAAGCCAGGAAAATGATGAGAATATAGAATATGAAGAGGATCCTGGACATAGAGACGGCAGGATGCAAAAGACGATGGAGACAGCCAGCTGATCAGTGCACAATACTTGGTCAAATGCCTGGTGGATTTCCGATTCAAAACCCTGTAACCCTGGTGACAGAGCGGCATGTTAACATAATGGTTAGTGTAATGCTATTAGAGTTGTAGCTGGAAGATCGGGGTACAATTCCGACCACCATCTGTAAGGAGTTGGTACGTTTCACTATGTTGATGAAGTATTGCTGCATCTGCAGGCTGCCCCAGCACTGCGTTGGTCGTCAACAGGAAAAACACATTTCACTGTATGTTTCAATGTTTTGATGTGCGTGTGACAAAAGAAGCAAATCTATCATGTAAAAAAATGTGCCTCAGGTTAGCCGATCAGATGGATGAAGAGAACTGTGGTGCTCCCTTCACTGCTCAATCCCTGTGTAACCCAGCCCTCTGTGTTCTCTGTTTTCCTTAAACTCTGGCTTCCTGCCCATGGTCTACTCATGGTGTATACACCCTCAGCTGCTAAGGGAAGGAATTTGCTGCCTAATCCTCTCCCCTGCATTCAGGCATTATTTAAAGCCAGGCTCATCAACCAAAATATCCTTATATGGCACGGTATCAAATTTTATTTGATGCTGCTCTATTGAAGTCCCCTGTGAATACAGAACAATACAGTACAGGAACTGCCTATTTAGTCCACCGTGTCTGTACTGACCATGATACCATTTAAAACTAATCCCATCTATAGTCACGTCAGTATCATTCCATTCCCTGCCTGCTCATGCGTCTAAACATTGCTCTCATAACTACTTCCACTACTTCCCCCGGCAGCATGCTGCAGACACCTGCCATTCTCTGTATATAAAAAAAAGCCTTATGAATCCCCTTTAAGCTTTCTCCTTCCCACCTTAAAGCTATTACCTCGGTATGCTGTTCTTCTCGTGGTTTTCAACATCTGCAGTTTCTTCTGTCTCTGTTATAAAAATACGTTGGAATGAAGCAAGGGGAGGTAAGAGAAGGCAGAGGAATTCAGGGAGTCACATAGTCGTACATCACAGGACCAGGCCCTTCTGTGCTCCATAGCCATGTTGCCTGTTGTACTATCTCCATTTACTACATTGATTCTATTGTCTTCTATTCAATTACGCAGGCACTATATTGTGCTTGGTTCAGTGCAATTATCCGTGTTGCTGGAAATCAGTTATGCACAGCATTTATCCAACTGCTACCATAAAATTGGTGAAGCTAACCACATTGTTTCTGAATACCAGTTGGCTTTATCCAACAGCATGATACCTGCTGTATCTTTGCAGCAAGCCTGACTAACACAATTAATTCCAACCTCCTGCTTCTAATGGTAGTCTCACCAACAACTCAGTGAGTTCGACAAGCCAGGTAGCATTCATGTGCTGCATACTGCCCACCCATTTAACCTGCCCTGGTCAGGCTGTGACTTGTTCACACTCCTTTCTGAAGAGTTGACGATATTGATGCTTAATCTGTATTCTATTCAGCCCATTGCTCAGTTGAACTTTTGCTAATTATTTTCCATGGAAGGAGATGAACAGTCACAGTTTTGGACCGAGCCCGTCATCAGGACTGGCGAAGGATCTGGGCCTGAAATGCTGACATTCCATTTCCCTCCAAAGATGCTGCTTGACCTGCTCAGTGTCCCCAGTGTTTTGTGTGTGTCGCTCCAGATGTCCAACATCTGCAGAATCTGTCATTTCTTAAATTTGTTCCATATTTTTCATCTCTTCTCCCAATTACTTGAGTGGAACACACAACATTGATAAAAGGCACATGTTGAGTGACAGTCAGAGACTTCTTCCCAGGGTGGAAAAGGCTAATGCGAGGATGGACAAAAGTATGGGGGTGGGGGGTGTCAGCGGTAAGTTCTTTATGTAAAGAGTGGTGGGAGCGTGGAAGATCCTTTCAGGAGTATGGTAGAGGTAGAAACATTAGAGGCATTTAAGAAACTCTTAGATAGGCAAATGAATGATAGAAAAATGGAGGACAATGTAGGAAGGAAGGGTTAGATTGAACTTAGAGGTTGTCAGGACATTGTGGGCTGAAGGGCCTGTACTGGGCTGTAAAGTTCTATGTTCCACGAGTACTGGAACATCTCAATAAATTAGAGAGAGTGCAGAGATGATTTACTAGGATGTTAGCTGGGTTTCAGCACTTAAGTTACAGAGAAAGGTTGAACAAGTTAGGTCTCTATTCATTGGAGCGTAGAAGGTTGAGGGGGGATTTGATCGAGGTATTTAAAATTTTGAGAGGGAGAGATAGAGTTGACGTGAATAGGCTGTTTCCATTGAGAGTAGGGGAGATTCAAACAAGAGGACATGATTTGAGATTTAGGGGGCAGAAGTTTAAGGGAAACACGATGGGGTATTTCTTTACTCAGAGAGTGATAGCTGTGTGGAATGAGCTTTCTGTAGAAGTAGTAGAGGCCAGTTCAGTTGTGTCATTTAAGGTAAAATTGGATAGGTATATGGACAGGAAAGGAGTGGAGGGTTATGGGCTGAGTGCGGGTAGGTGGGACTAGGTGAGATTAAGAGTTCGGCACGGACTAGGAGGGCCGAGATGGCCTGTATCCGTGCTGTGATTGTTATATGGTTATATGGTTATATGGTTATAACACAAAAGGTTGAAGTAGGAGTAGGTTTGTAAGGTAACGTAATTGAGAGAAATGTACATAATGTACGTAATTCACATTGAGTTGGGTTTTCACTTTAAGAGATTGGTCTGATGTAATGACATTGTCACGTAAGGATTTGGAGCACACTTTTGTGTTTAGGTTTTGGAGTTCAATAAAATGTGTTATGGGTTTCATTAAACATAAAATGCCTCACTTCATTTTATTTGCGAAAACCTACATTGGTGACCCTGATGCTCTAGGACGATTCCAGAGTTATTGAACATGTCGGCCAACATAGGTTGACTACTAACCCTGCTAAATGCCAATTGAGGTTGTCAACCATTGATTTTCTTTGCCATCGCATCTCCACAGACCTCTCCCATCAAAAGTAGCTGCTATTATGGATTTCCCACCACTCCGCACTACTAAAAAACTACACCACTTCATTCCTAATGAACTTATGCTCCCCCTTTATTGTCCGTTTAAAGGCAAGACCCCTAATCATGTGTTTCACTGCTCAGTGGACCTGTCCAGGGCATTTCAGGGTATCAGAAAACTCTTTCTAATTCAGCCCTACTTCTAATGCACCCACTCCCCACGCACCCATAACCATTACTACCGATGCCTCAGACTATGCTGTTGGTGCTGTGCATGAACAGTTGGTGGGGGCTGAGTGGCAGCCATTTGCCTTCTTTGGCCAGCAGCTCCATCCCCCGAAAGGATGTCCAGCATGTTTCACCATAAGCTTCTCGGTTCCTATTTGGCCATCCACATTTGTTGATCACAAACCGCTCGTGCACGAGATAGCCAAAATATCAGACCTTCGGGCTGCATGGCAGCAATGACTCCTGGTCTGCATATTTGACTTCACAACTGATGTACAACATATCAATGGGAAAAATAATGCTGTGGCTGATTTTCTCTCATGGCCAGCCACTGAGGCCATACACATAGGGTTTGACCCTGCCAATATGGCAGCCAACCAAGTTACTGACCTGGAGGTCCAGGCTTACTGAGCAGCAGTCATGGGCCTGCGGTTTGCTGACATTAAGTTCAAGGAAGCTGGGGTTTCTCTCCTGTGCGACGTCTCAACTGGTCACCCGTGCCCCATTGTGCCCGCAAGCTGTTTTCAACTTCATACATGGCCTTTCACATCTGGGCCAGAAGGCCTCACAGAAACTGGTTGCACTAAAGTTTGTGTGGCACAGCCTCAGGACGTGCGTGATTGAACTGCAGCCTGTGTAGAGTGCCAGCAAGCAAAATTTAACCATCTTGTTCAGGAGCCATTGGTACCTCTTGCGGTCTCCAAGCAATGGTTTGGCCATGTCAATGTGGACCTTGTTGGCCCTTCTCCACACTCCTGCAGTTTCGTGTGCCTCCTTACCATGGTGGACCGTACCACCAGGTAGCCAGAGGTTGTCCCAATTGCATTAACAATGGCTGCAGACGTGGGTCAGGCATTCACCAACACCTGGGTTGTTCATTTTGGCATCTCATCTGATCATGGTCCTCAATTCATTTCCAACCTCTGGGCTGCAATGGGCTAGAACCTTGGCTTTAGGCTACATCTCACCACGGTGTATCATCCACAGTCCAATAGCCGATGTGAGCAGTTTCACCGGTCCTTAAAAGCTACTCTGAGGGCTTCTCTGACCAAAGGGTGTTGGCATGATCATTTCCTGTGAGTCCTCCTGGTGTTCAGAACTGCTCTAAAAGAGGACCTGCTGTCGACCGTGGCTAAGTTGGTTTCCGGGCAGCTGTTAGGAGTGCTAGATGATTTCATTCCTGATGCCACAACCACCTAGTCAGCCTATCAACAGTTTTCCACCCTTCTCAGTAAATTCAATTCCTTTTCACCTATTCCTACCTCCCATCATGGCGTAGAGCTCTCTAGGGTTCCTGTTGACCTAACTCTGCCTCATTTGTTTCTGTCTGCCATGACTCACACCAACATCCCCTTAGTACCCCTTATGACGGCCTGTTCTGCGTTTTGAAATGAGGATGGAAGACTTTTATCATAGATAAGAGGGATAAATCTGGATTTATTTTGGTAGATAGCCAAACTGGCCCGCCAAAATTTGGAGTATCCACTGCCGTGCCCCTAGCATCACAATGTGGCCATGAGCTTGTCATCGCGCCTCTGGACGAGGCAGAGGCACGTGGTGTTCCTCCACCCTTGGACATAGGACACGAGCTGGGTGGCTCGTCGGAGCTCTAGACAGGCTCACAATGCTGGTTTTAGTGAATTCTGGTACGCAGGGCCTGATTAGGGTGTACGTCATTCACAGCCACTGACACTGAGTTGGGATTTTTCTTTAAGAGGCTGGTCTGACGTGATGACATTGTTACATCAGGATTTTTAGCCGAATTTCTACACTAACTCCATATTCCTTAATTCATTTAAAGCTTAAAAGAACAGACGATACTGTCTTAAAAAAGTAGACAGTACTGTCAGGATGAAGACACACTCAGGTTGGAGGAACAACACCTTATATACCGGCTGGGTAGCCTCCAACCTGATGGCATGAACATTGACTTCTCTAACTTCTGTTAGTACCCCTCCTCCCCTTCTTAACCCATCCCTGACATATTTAGTTTTTTTGGCCCTCCCTTTTTATCTCTCTTTCTGCCCATCACTCTGCCTGTTCTCCATCTCCCTCTGGTGCGCCCCTCCCCCTTTCTTTCTTCCTAGGCCTCCCATTCCATGATCCTTCCCTTTCTCCAGCTCTGTATCCCTTTTGTCAATCTCCTTTCCGTCTCTCAGCTTCACCCCTCCCCCTCTGGTCTTCTCCTATCATTTCACATTTTCCCCTCCCCTTCCTACTTTCAAATCTCTTAATATCTTTCCTTTCAGTTAGTCCTGACGAAGGATCTCGGCCCAAAACGTCAGCAGTGCTTCTCCCTATAGATGCTGCCTGGCCTGCTGCATTCCACCAGCATTTTGTGTGTGTTGCTTTAACAAGCCTTCATTGCTCTTTCTGAGTGGACACTGTTCTGTGTCATCCAATTTCTCTTGGAGTCTTCCCTATCTCAGATGTTCCCCACCCCTCTTCCCTACTCAAAATGTAGTTGTTTTCAAACTCCTCCTGGTCTTAAAAAAAAATCCTTGACCTGAAACATTAACACTGTTTCTGGGTCCACTGATACTGCCTAATCTGTTTGGTATTTCTACCATTTTCTATATAAATAAATCCCACTTGTTGAGACAAAGTGAACTGTAGAGAGAAAGACTATAAGGTCATACAACATGGTAAAATGCTTTTCAGCTCAACGCGTCTGTACTGACCATCAAGCACCTACTTTTATACTAATCCTGCCTTAACCTATTTTATTCTCCCTCTCAACCCATGTTCTACCACATATCTACACACTGGTGGCAATTTGCAATAGCCATCTTTGGGATGTGGGAGAACAGCACGGTAGTGTAGTGGTTAGCACAACATTTTACAGTGGAGGCGACCCAGGTTCAATTCCTGCTGCTGCCTGTGAGGAGTTTGTACGTTCTCCCCATGAACGTGTGTGTTTCCTGCGGGTGTTCCAACTTCCTCCCACAATCCAGGTTAATTGGTCGTTGTAAATTGTCCCGTGATTAGGCAGGGATTAAATCGGGGAATTGCTGGGCATTATGGCATAAAGAGCCAGAAGCATCTATTCTGTGATGTATCTCAGTAAGATGAGAAACCGGAGCACAGGGAGAATGTGCAAACTCCAGTCAGAGAGCAGCCAACATCAGGAGTGACCCTAGGTTGCTGGATCTCAGAGGAACCAGCTCTATGAGCTTTGCCACCATTCCACAATTCTGTACAAATGTGCCACTAGAGTATGGAATGCCATCTTGACAATGGAGCCCCACAAAGTAGCAAGTGTGTGGTTTGCCTTCAGGCGAAACATTAGTTTATGGGATTTTTGATGTCATTGTATGTTAGTTATTTCAACTCACATCTTCCAGTTGTTTTAATTGAAACATTCTTTGCAATGAGCTGTTTCAGAAAGGAATGCTAGGTTATTGGCTGCGTTTCTCCCTCAAAGCCTGTAATTAAGGACTGGGATTTTGTTATGCCGCTGCTTTTGAAGTTGGCTGGTTTTAGCCATCCTGGAAAGGAATGCCCGCCGTGTTCAAAAGAGGAACTGAGTCAACCACAGGCTGAACAATACTTGCCACAGTGGGGGGGGGGGCACAATTTTGACTTCAGTGGGTTAGCAGAATGTCAGAAACTCCTATCCAGACATGAAAAGAACATTAGAAGAAAAGAAATAGAAGCAGGAGTAGGTCAAGTGGCCATTTCAGTCTGTTCTGTCATTCATTAAAATCATTGCAGAAATGAGATTAGACTCAAATGCATTTCCTACCTAACCCTCAGTAAATATTTAATGACTATCTATTCTTAAGAATTAAGTGTGCCTTGCGATACGAGCTTTAATATATTGTTCTATCAGCCTCTGTTATGAGTGTTTCTCATCAATAAAGATGTCTGGTTGGAAGCTTGTGACTTCTAACTGAACTTTAATATAGAGGAGGGTCTACAGTTGCTAAATGAGTGATGAATACTTACATATTTATTTGTATGTTTTGATGTGATGTAGAAAAAGGTCATTCAGCTTATTGAGTCTGTACCAGTCTGCAGGACAAGCCAGTGCCCCTACAAAATTACCCGTAACCTGCGCTTTCCACATTCCTATCAACTCTAGGGATAATTTACAGTGACCAGTTAACCCACATGGCTTTGGGATGTGGGAGGAAAATCTACACCGTATTAGTGAGGACGTGCAGGCTCCACACAGACAGTGTCGGAGCTCAGGATTGAACCCAGGACTCTGAGGTTATGAGGAAGCAGCTCTACAAGCTTCAACAGGGTTCTACCTGTCATGGGATGGGCGTTGCCGTGTAGGAAATAAGAAGGTTTTATTCAACTGCCAGTTTACCCGGATGTAGTGCTTTTCAGGCAGGTTGGTTGGTAGGTAGCGGAGGTGTTACATATATTGGTCATCTTGAAAGTTACAGGAAATCTCAGCCTCATCCTGTGCCTGAAATGACTGGAGAAGCTCTTGACATGAGGTGATAGCATTGATGCCCCCAGAGAGGGCAGAATGTGGCCATTCTCTCAAGAGAAAAGCAAAACAAATTGTATTTGGCATTGGAAATTTTTTTTTAAATGGTTGAGATTATTAACAGGGTTATCATTATTGAGGGGTTATTTTGAATGTGCGTCCTTATGTCAGGAAATGTTTGACCCAAAAGCAGAACTGTAGAGATGATTTAGCAGTAGACAATATTGTGCTAATAAGCTGCAAAATAAGAAGCCACAAGGGGTCACAGAACAGGAGAGAACAGATAGTTAACACAACCAGGCAACAGGGTAACTGAAGGCTAGGAGCAACTGGGTGAGGCTGGCTGGTTTCTATGAGTGACCAAGGATTGTGGGTGAGAGCTGGGTTTAAACAGGGGGCAGGTGCTGATTTAAAAATGAATGGTAGGTGACTTCTGTTAGCTGGGTGGAGACCGTGCAGGCCTGAAACCTTCGGGCAGGGATTCCTAGCCTGGGGTGCACAGACTGCTCGGTTATTGTTAAGGGTGTATGACATAAAAGGGTTGGGAGCTCCTACCTTAGGAGTAAAGTTGGGCATGTGTAACCAAAGACTGGACACAATCAAAGAAATAAATGATATATTCCCTGGGTACAGGAAAACCTACAGTGATTTGAAGATCGTTTTTAAATAAATTGCCTGAATGAAATGTTTGACATGTTGCTGAAAATGTGGCTGTTACGCAACCAGAATTATTTATTTGAGTTTCTCAACTGGCTAGAATAGGCAGAGTCTTGGCTAGAAGATGGCACTGATATTGGGCGTTAGAGAGCCAGCAAATGTCACTGAACTTTATTCCTTCCACAGGATCCTTCAGTCTTAGAATATAGGAAATAAAACAACACAGGCCCTTCAGCCCAAAATGACGCACTAATTATGCTAATGATACCTAATCCCGTTGTCCATATCCCTCCATTCTCCATTCTCTGCCTATTCATGATGATACCTGACAGTCTCTTAAATATCTATATCACATCTGTCTCTGCCTCCATACCTGCCAGCGCATTCATAGGCCCCTGCCACTCTCTGTATAAACAAACTTGTCCTGCACATCTCCTTTGAACTTTCCCCTTCCCACCTTAAATGCATGTCTTCTAGACTTCTCGATACTGGGATAAAAATACCAGATGTCTACTCTATCTATGCCTCTTATACTCTATCTGATCTTCTCTCATCCTCCAACACTCCAAGGAAAGCAACCCTAGTTTGTCAAATCTCTCATAGCACATGCCCTTTAATCCAACAGCTTCCTGGTAGACCTCTTCTGAACCTTCTCCAAATCTTCCACATCCTTCCTATGATGGGATGATCAGAACTGAATGCAATGTTCTGATGCATGACTCTTGATCTCAGTGCCTTGACTGTTAAAGACAAGCATGGTGTACACTTTCTTTCATCACCATATCAACTTGTGTTGCCAATTTTAGGGAGCTATGGCCTCGGAGCCCACGATCCCTTTGTAAATCAATGCTGTTAAGGGTCTTGCCCTTAATTATGTACTTTCTTCAGGCATGGTTAAAATTTTGTTGGGTGTTGCCAAAATATTTAGTCCTCTTCAAAATTCATAATTCATTTGTTCACGTTTCGGGATTGCTGACTAGGCCAGAACTTACTGCCTGTCCCCTGAGAGGGTGATGAGCCACGTTATTGAGCCTTTGCATTCCTTCTGGTGAAGGTACTCCTACAATGATACTGGATAGGAGTTCTAGGTCTGGTTTTCCCATGTGTCTGAAACCCTTGTCCTTTGTGATGGCAGAGGGTGTGGGTTTGGGAGATGTTATCAGAAAAGACTCGGAGAACAATTGCAATACATTTTGTATATCGAGTACACTACACCCATTGCCCGCCAGTGGTGTATCTATAAAAATAGGTTTGTTTTTTTTTATAGATGTCTTTAAGTCTATTTTGTCCTCATGTTAGAAAGTACACAAAAATTACTCAATTATCGTAACCACACCTCTACTGCATTGTAATGAACGGCATTAAACTGATTAAAAAGAACATTACTAAATGTGGAAACAGAAAGGAAACTAGCTGTGCTATTTGTAGGAACAAAAATATGTTGATAAAGTATGTTGGAATTTAATAATATTATGGGAGCTCATTTCTATCTTTGGATGACTGTAAGTCAAGTGTTTGTAACCAGGGATGGTCTGTAATGAATTTCAACATTTTCCAAGGCAGCATTTTAAAACTAACCAGTCTTTCTTGAATAATGATATTACATTTGAAGTTTTCGAATCCTGGGGATCTTCCAGAATCTAAAGAACTTCAGAAACTCACAACCATTGCATCCATTATATCTGCACCCATTTCATCTCAAGGATGCAGGTCATCAGGGCCAAAAGAATTTCCTACCCTGAACCAAAAGTTTGGCAGGAAGCAATAATTGGCATATTATAGGTCGTGGAAGTGGGTTAGGGCTTCTCATGGGGATTTGACAGGGTTAAGTGTTTAAGGCAGGGATGTCTAAGCTGTCTTCTGGAAGATCTATTTCTGCTCCTGCCCCTACAGAGGAGAGGAAATAATTTACCTTTATCACCCTCTCTTGGGACTTCGACCATTTTGGTTCAGTTGCAATGTCTTCCCCGACTAAATTAAATTAAAATTGTAGATGGATATGATTGAAATCTGATGAGCAGATGTGAAACATGCCAGGGTCTTTGACCGCTTTGGTTCAATTGCAATATTTACCCTGATTAAATTAAATTAAAGTGGTAGATGGATATGATTGAAATCTGATGAGCAGATGTGATACATGAGTCCATCAGCTTTGGGCAGATGTTTATTCTGTAAGTTAAGCTAATGTTGCAATATGTCAACATTCTGTTGGTTTGCTGGTGGCCAAATAATTGCACTAATACTTAGCAATTTTACCTCAGGTATTCCAAGCTGTGTGCTTATAAATGTGTTATTTTCTGCATGTGTTGGGATGTTTGTGTGTGTCTGTACACTGCCACATCACCCATACATATCCAGGACCCAATGTTAGTAAGGTTACAATTAAAATCCTCTTTCAATGGAATTGATTTGAGGCTAATGTTGGGCTTCAGGAATTGCATCTGTTTCCATTTGTTTCAGGGATAAAAGAGTCTCTGATACACATGCATACTCTGAAGGCTACACACCGTGTTTGAATTGTAAAGAATTTGTGTCATCTAATGTTGACAGGTCTGAGACAAGATCTAAAAGAGAGAGCCTGCACATTAAGGCTGATGAATAGTGCACTGTCCTGCTTAGACAGCCAGGATGATCTGGTTGCCTGGCATGCATTTGAAACTTTAATAAATCATAGCATACACAGCCAGTCAGGAGCAGGTTACAGTTTATTTATATGCATAATAAATCAAGTTGACTGTAGGTTGCTCTATGATACTTAAACAGATGATACATATATTATTCCTGCAAAGAATTGTTTTTCTATGCCCGACACAAACACCTCAGGAATATATTACATTAGTTGTCTTACTTTCATTCTAAACAGTATTTATAAAAGACAATTTCCAATTTACCTCTCAAAGTAACAACAGATTTAAGGAATTCCTCATGCCTCTTAGCCAGGCAAAATCTAACCTGACGTTAATTTCAGTCATAATAACTCACAGAATTTATTAAGTCAGCAATCACTTCTGAAGCCATTAACTCTCTGCTGAGTATAACTAGTTCTAGGTCATTTTTCATGAGTGTGTTGTTAGTGAGAGTTGGGAGGTGGTTTCATCATAGGAGTTTCACAGTCATTCCCAATAGTCATCTCTATGTAGTTCCTTCAGTAATATCTAGATAACGATCAAGAGTTGGAATCTTAGACAAATCTGTTCCTCCTTACCCAAGGCCTGTGACTCTAATTGGTAGCTCCTTACAAAGTTAACTGCATGGAGTGTGGATTATTCCTGCCCTGCCTGTGTGGTTTGGCCACACACTGGATAAACTTAAACTTTGATGTGCTCTTGGTATTTGAACCCAATGATTAGTGATGTGTCTTGTTAAATTCATTTCATAAATTTGTAAACCTTAGTTTGCACACCACAAAATCTTTGAAGTAAATCCTTTAAAATCCTTTCCTTAAAACTTAGATTTCTGACAACCTGAATGATCACAGTTGTTTGTCCCTGTACTTTACGAATCATTATATTCTTGAGGGACCCATTCTGACCAACCTTGCCTTCCTTCCTTTTGCACTGAGAGAAACATTTTATCTCTTGGATCACTTGACACAACAGGTAAACAGAGATCTAATTTTACAGTCGACTCTATAGTGTCAGCCTGAAAACCTAAACAGAGGTAGAAGCTTGTGGAGATTCCACTAGCCTGGGGACTGCAGTTGCTGGAACAACTGAGTGTGGGGAACAGCAATGTGGGAAGAAATGAATTGTCAGTATTTTTGTGTCAAAACCCTACATTAGGATATTTCCATCAACCTCACTGAATTCAAGTTGGTTGCTTGCTCCATTTCTCTTACGAGTATTAAGCATGGGTATAGGAGTGTGCATGCTCAATACTCTTTGGTGTCTCCTGCATGATGAATGGACCAATGCCTCAATATAAATTTTTTTTCAACTTCAAGTCATCTCATCATTTAATCTCCTCCAATTCCAAGATCTTCTGCAGTCTTTTCTCTACATATCTGAACCACTTCTACGTCCCCAATCTGCCGTGTCTTTATAGCCCTGAGCTCTGGAATTCATCCCCAGCTCTTATTTTTCCTTAGGCCAGTCTTTTCAGTTCACCAACTGAGCTTTGATTAGTTTGGTTCAGTGGAAACATTTGTTTCTGGTTCCCTGCATATGTAGTAATTTAGAATATTTTAATATGTCAAAAACAGTAAAGAAATGCAAGTTGTGATTGTTGAAGCTGATTAAAATTGATCACCTCAACGCTGAACTGATTCCACAACCTATGGACTCACTTTAAGGGGCTTTGCAACTCATGTTCTTAATTGTTATTTATTTACTATTATTATTATTTCTTTTTTTGTATATCCACGGTTTGCCTCCTTTTTCCCATTGGTTATTTGTCTGCATTTGTGTATAGTTTTTAATTGATTCTATTGTGTCTACTCTGAGTGTTCACAAGAAAATGAATATGTGACACATACATACTTTGATAATAAATTTACTTCTGAACTTTGAAAGTTCATCATCTAGCAGCACTGAAGGAAGCTATTTTTCTCAGAGCCCACACTAGCAGGGAGCAGCCCTGTCAGTCCTGGTTTCTGTCTCTGTTTCTCTGCATATTTACAGAATGGCCTAATTCTGCTTCTATGTCTTATGGTCTTACCATTAAGCTGGATATGTAGATGGTGCCTGGGTATGTCCATGTTCAGAGGCCAATCTGTATGTCAGCTCTGAAGCACACGAGAGAAATGGGCCTTACAATTACAACCAAAGTCTTCTATCAACTTGCCCATGCATAGAGTTAACCCTGACAACAAAGGTCAATGCTCAGACCCCAGGAATGCAGGTAAATTTGGCATTTCACAGGAGGGCAGACACTGTTCTGAGGGACAGGCTGTGTTGTCCTCATTCCTGAAACCAACATTTTACTGCAAACCCTGCCACCACAGAAGTTTTCCAGAGGTCAAAGAAAACACCTCAAGGATGTCCTCAAACCTCCCCCCTCCCCATGCCACACCCCAGAAGCACCATCTTTGTCAGCTCATTGGAACCTCTGTTCCATGACTGCATGCAATGGAGAAAGTGAATCAAAGAATTACTGAAAATCTCATCTTTTAGATCGGAGCAGAAGGCATTCAAGCAAAAAAGATATTTGGTGGGCCATTGAACCTCCCAAGATATCTATATGCCCACAGCATCAGTTATCATCTGTCCTGGGGAAGAGCCTGAAGATCTCATATTGGCTCCATCAGCCATCTCAAACTACAGAAAGGAGTCAAGCCATCCTCAATGCCAAGGAACTCCTACAAAGGTTTATTGGTTTATTTATTGGTTTATTAGTTTATTATTTCCAAATGTACCAAGGTATGGTGAAAAGCTGGTCTTGCTTACTGTTCATACAAATCAAATCATTACATATCATTGGCCTAGAATGAGGTGAAAAAAACAACAATGCAAAATTGAGTTTAAAAGCTATTGAAAGAGTGTGTGCAGGCAAATGATTAAGTGCAAGATCGTAACAAGGTAGATTGTGAGGCCAGGACTCCATCTTATTAAGTGGGAGACCTGTTCAAGAGTGATAACAGTGAGATAGAAGCTGTACCCGAGCGTGGTGATAGATGCTTTCAGGCTTTTGTATCTTCTGCCCGATGAGAATGTCCAAGGTGGGTGGGATCTGTGATTATGCTGCCTGATTTAGTGAGGCAGTGAGAAGAATGGACAGAGTCCATAATGAACGTTGCCTCCTCTGATGTACCGAGCTGTGTCCACAACTCTGCTGTTTCTGGTGTGCAGATCAGTTGCTCTATTAAGCCATTTTGCATCCAGACAGAATGTTTTCTATGATGCATTGATAAAAATTTATAAGAGTCGACGGGGACATGCCAAATTCCTTCAGAATCCTAAGGAAGTAGAAGCAAAGGTGAGCTTTTTTTGGTCATGATATCAGCAAAGTGAACATTAGAAGGATCTATTTGATCCAACTTTGTCTGTCTTCATTAAAGTTAGTGTAGCACCTCCAACATTTCCACTTAGACCTGCTCAGTACAACCTCAGGTTGAGTTTATTGTCATGTACACAAGTAACCTGAGGTACAGGTACAGCAAACAACTTGCTTGCAGCAGTACCTGGGTTCAACCTTTTCTAAGTAACACACACAAAGTGATGGAAGAACTCAGCAGGTCAGGCAGCATCTACGGAGAGGAATGAAGATTCAACATTTCAGGCTGAACCCTTCATCAGGACTAGAGGGGAAGATGCCAGAAAAAGTAGACTGGGGAGGGGGGAAGGGGAATGAGTACAAGCTGGAAGGTGATAGGTGAAACCAGGCAAGGGGGGAAGGTATGTGGCTGGGGGAGGGAGGATGAAGTGCGAATGTTGGAGATGATAGCTGGAAAAGGTGAAGAGCTGAAGAAGGAGGAATCTGATAGGAGAGGAGAATAGACCGTGGGAGAAGGGGCACCAGAGAGTGGGGGGTTGGTGATTGGCAGGTAAGGAGAAGAAAAGGGGTAAGGGGGAGCCAGAATGGTGAATAAAAATGGAAAGAGGGGGGAGGGGAGAAATTACTACAAGTTGGAGGTCAGGTAGCATTTATGGAGAGGAATAAAGAGTCAACATTTCAGGCAACGTTTCACTTCATATGGAAGGGTTTCAACTTTCTTCAACCTTTTCTTATCACTAACCCAAACTCCCCTGATGATTGGATACAGAAACTCCATTGTGCTATTTTTAATACATGCTTTTACAGTATGTACTCACTGGCTATTTATATCTGAGTACTTCAACCAAATCATCAACCCGATGAGCTTAACCAGGTTAATAATTGGTCTGAATTATCACAGACAAAACTTCACTTTTTACAAGGGCTTTGAATAGAGATCTCAAATGCACCTTCACACCCCTCACCCCTCACTGGCGGTGCAAGGAAGGGCAAGAGGAAGAGGTAGCAGTTAGTGTGAGGCTTTACAGTGCCAGCTATAAGATCTGGGTTCAGTTCCTACCGCTGTCTGTAAGGAGTTTGTAAGAGATTCAAGGTTTTTTAATGTCATTTCCCCCACAAAAAAACAGTAAGATAAAGAACACAAATAATATTCAAAACACAATAAATATAAATACATAAGATAGTTTATATGCATAGATTGTCCATTAAGTGTGTATGTGTTTAAAACTATGCTAGGCACAGGAGTGTCTGTACATAAGGTGACTGACAGGAAATGATAAGGTAGCGGTGGTTGGGGATGTGGTGGAGTGGGTTAGTGGGTAGAAGTGCTGATTGGCTTTCATGCTTGGAGAAAGTAACTGTTTTTTGGATCTGATAGTCCTGGTGTGGATGTTGCATAGCCTCCTCCCTGAGGGGAGTGAGACCAACAGTCTGTGAGCAGAGTGGGTGGGATCCTTAGTGATGTTACTGGCTCTTTTCTGGTACCTTTCTGTATATATGTCCTTGACGGCAGATAGGCTGGAGCCCATGATGGCTGTTTTGACTACCTGTTGCAGAGCCTTTTTGCTTGTCACAGTGCACTTTCCGTACCGTGCATGATGCAGCTTGTTAGGATGCTCTCTGCTGTGCCTCAGTAGGATGATATGAGCATAGATGTGCATAATCCAGCTGTATTCAGAAAGTAGTGGCATTAATGAGCCTCCTTGACAATGAAGGAGAGTTCTGGGACCATGAGAGTTTGTGAATGATGTTCACTCCCAAGAGTTTGAAACTGCTCACAGTTTCTGTGGCTGTGCCGCTGATGTAAAAAAGGATGTGAGTACTGTGGGTTTTCCTGAAGTTGATAACCACCTCCTTTGTCTTGAGGACATTGAGGAAGAGGTTATATGGCTGGCACCAGACCTCAAGCTCTTCCACCTCCTCTCTGTAAGCCACCTCATCGTGGTTGGTGCTGAGCCCCACCACTGTTGTGTCATCGGTGAATCTGCCAACGTGATTACTCGGGTGCTTGGCTGTGCAGCCACGTGTGAGCAGGGTGTACAGCAGTGGGCTCGGCACACAGCCCCAGGGGGCACCCGTGTTGAGGGTGATGGGGAGGGAGGTGCAGTTGTGCATCCTGACTATCTGATACTTAGGAAGTCCAGCACCCAGTTGCACGTGGTCCCTGTGACCACATGGATGTTCTCTGAGGTACTCTGATTTCCTCCCACATTCCAAAGGTATATGGGTTAGGGTTAGTGAGGTGTGGGCTTGCTGTTGGTGCCAGAAGCGTGGGGACACCAGAGGGTTACTCTGCACAACCCTTGTTGATTTGATCTGACACGTATTTCACTGTATGTTTTGATGAACATGTGTCAAATAAAGCTAATCTTTCAAATCTTTAATATTAATATTTGCTACAGACAGCTCTCTTAGTGCAAATGTCAGGTATCTCAATCCTTGAAATAGATCAGCTGGTTGAGTGGTGTCACAACAACAATCTTGCACTCAATGTCGGTAAGACCAAGCAATTGAATGTGAACTTCAGAAGGGGAAGGTCAGGTTACCACACACCAGTCCTCATCAAGGAGTCAGCAGTGGAAAGGGTGAGCAGCTTTAGGTTCCTGTGTGTCAACATCTTAGAAGATCTCTTCTGAGCCCAAAATAGTGATGCAGTCATGATGAGGGCACGCTGTGGCTGTACTTTATTACGAGTTTGAGGAGATCTGGGATGTCACCAAAGACTCTAGCAAATTTCTATAGATGTTCTGATTGGTTGTATCACTGCCTGGAATGAAGGTGCCAATGCTCAGGAACACAAGTAGCTGCAGAGGTTTGTACCATCATTGGCACAGGTCTGCCCATCATCGATGATGTCTTCAAAAGTTAGTGTGCCAAGAAGGTGGCATCCAATATTAAGGAGCCTCACCAATGGGGACATCCTCTTTTCTTTACTACCATCAGGGAGGAAGTGCAGGAATCTGAAGATGCACGCTTAATATTTTAAGAACAGATTTTTCCCCTCTTGCATCGGATTTCTGAGCATTCCATGAATACTACCTCACTTTTCCTCTATTGTATTATGTGAACTTTATACCTTGCACTGACTGCACTACTGCCGCAGAACAACATTCTACCTGACATGCTGCTTTTCAGTGAAATAAAAGTAATTCTGATCCTGAATTTAAATGGCACCTTGTACTTACTCTTTGTCCTTCTATATATGTCTGAAAAGATCAATAATTTTTAACAATTGTTCTGTCAGCAAAGATTGCAGCAAGTTTGTCAACAGCAGCTACATTTAGACAGTGCCAAACAGGCGGGGTACAGGAGGGTATAGTCCTAATATGGGCAGATAGGATGGCAGTAGATGGGCAGAATATTCAGTATGACATGATGGACTGACAGGTTCATTGCTGTGCTGTCCCATGCCATAACTCTCTGATACTAGGAAGAAACAATCGCAGAATTTGATCTTTGAGATGTAAAACAAAAAACACTGTCTTAGGCATGAACAGAACTGCACTACTTTTCATAAATTGTGTTGCGAGGTTTTTACATATAAGTGAATACACAATGACGTCAATTTGAACTCTCATCTGACAGTGCTGTGCTCAGTCGGTACAGTACAGGTGTCATCCTGAAACCTTGATCCATATTGATTCAACGGCAAGAGTACTGCCAGTAACATTTGACCCAATACCCAGAGAGTGGCCAAGCTACCTCTCGCCAAGTTCCACTGGCAATGAACTTGACCATAGTGGAGGATGACTTGGGCAAAGGTAAGGGGAATATGGTGCGCTTAAATTATCACTACTGATGAACTGTGCCCAAGGCTACTTATTACTCATGAACAAAAAAAAATTTTGCAAACACTGAAAAGGTCAGGAATCACAGTGAAAGCAAAGCAGACTCAATATTTTAGATCAATAACTTCATCATTGCCAAGTTATTCCAAATTTTGAACAATTGTGCTTTTTCATTTTCATTTTGATTACTTATATCTCACTACTCTGTTGTATATTTAGATTGGTTCTATGAACGTGCACTCAATGGATCGGACAGTTCAAAAGTCCAGCGTTGTTATTTGACATTTTTTTATTAGCTCAGCAGAGCAAGTGGTTACTCTAACTTATCGTGTTGCTTTAATAAGCTAATTGTTGTATCTTGGTTGCACTTACAGGGGGAGAGTTGTATGCTGGGATCTCCTCTGATTTCATGAGTCGGGACACGGCTTTCTTCCGGAGCCTGGGGCATCGCCGTGTGATCCGCACTGAGCAGTACGATCCTACATGGCTCCAGGGTGAGCAATCTGCCTTTCCCAATTTCAGAGTTTTCCCTCTGAACCCTGTGTGCAGTATTCTCAAGACAAATTTCAAGACAGGGACTGGGTAAATAAAAGAAAGGGTTATGAGTGATTAGGACTATGTTGCTGGCTTTTACACTGAAGGCCCTTTCTCCCATTCCGTGATTCAACAGCTTTCACTTGAGAGACGAGTGTAAGCACATTCCTATTGCAGTGGTTGCCATGTCTCTCAGCAAAACTAATCAGAGATTCATAGAATAATGCAGCATGGAAGCATCCCAACTCATCCATGCTGACCAAGTTGCCTGCCTGAGAGAGTTCTATTTACCTACGTTTGGCCCATTTTCTTTTACTTATCATCCAAATATCCTTAAACATTGGAATTGTCCCACTCATCCACTTCCTCTACAACCACCAGCCTCTGTGTGGAACATGTTGCCCCTTGGGACCCTTTTAAATTAAGAAACCCCAGCCCTGGGATAAAGACCACTTCTATTCACCCCTCTTGATTTTAGGTCACCCCCTCAGACCCTACACCTAGAGAAAAAATGCCCTCGCTGATCAGGTCACTGATTCGGATTCATTTATTTATCACACGTACGTCGAAACAGATGATGAAATGTGTTACTTGCGTTAACCAACAGCACAACCTAAAGATGTGTGGTGGCAAGAGTCAACACACATTTTGGCGCCAATATCACGCCCACCACGTTCAGCAGAACAACAAGTAATAACACCAGGACAACGGCAGCAAAACGGGACCTTTTTCCTCCCACTCTTCTTAGCCCTCCAGACCTGATAATGTCCTCGTGAATCTACTCTGCACTCTTGCCACCCTATCTGCTAAAGCTGGGTGACCAGATCTGTGTACAATCTCAGACTAAGTTTGCCTGTGCCTGGAAATTCAATCTCGGTCAGCAGTGCTGTAGAGCAGTAGCTGCCTGCTTCATTCTACCTCTGAAAATTGGTTCCATTGATTCTCTTTGCTTTAATTAAATAAACCACTATAAGGTATTGAACCATTGAAGTGTTAGTTCTGTGGCTGGTAGAGATGGAGTCGATTCAGCCATGGTTTTGCCTGCACTTACTGATCAAGCTGATTATCGCATCGATTGCACAGTTGTACTCATGGGGAGAGCCAAACCTCAGGCTGATCCCCCACTCTTCTCTAACTGCATTGACTAAGTTCGCCCTGTTTCCCTTCAGATCCCAAGTTTGTGAAGGTCCATGCCATCGCCGAGAGCAACAACGAAGAGGATGACAAAGTGTATTTATTTTTCACCGAGCGTGCTCAGGAGGTGGACGGTGGCAACGGGAAGGTGGTCTACTCACGAGTGGCTCGGGTTTGCAAGGTACGAAGAGTAGCTGGGAAAGGTGGTGAGTCACAGAGTCTGCACAGGGATACATGGATTGAGTCACACTTCCGCAGCACATTTTTTAACAACACACCTAACTTTACAATGAATTCCGCTGTCTCTGAGGTTTGAGGGGATTTTGAGCCACCCTATAAGCATCTAGACAAGCACCAAGGCATTGAAGGAGATGGAACAAGTGCAGATAGTGGGACTTCTTTAGGTAAACACAGTGGTCAGAATGGACATGATGGGTGAGAGGCCCTGTTTCTGAGCTGGGTAACTCAGTTACATTTCTTACATGGCAGGTCTAATATCAAGTTTGTAATGATTTATAAAAGCTAAAAATGAATTTAGGATACAGGCTTCGTCTTCTTAGCCTGTCACCCCTACTGGTAGGGGTGATGCGTAGGCAGCACACAGCAGCTGACCAGAAACCTATGTCCTGGGCCAGACTTTAAAGTTGTTCCCAGGTGTAGTCCATCTTCAAAAATCCTTCCTCTCCTGGCGATGAGGTCTTTGGAGCTTCTTTTGGCGTTTCTGTAGCACTAGGTTTTTACAGGGTGGGGTTGCTGGCCCCATGCCCAACTCCCTTTCACAGCTGGGCTCAGGATCGCCTATGACGGAGTCTAATAGGCAATGAATAGAGCGTAAGTATCTGTAATATTAGACATAAAGGACCCCTGTATCTGAAACCCCTTCTTCTTGCCCTCATGAATGTTCTCCTAATTTATAATTGACTCATTTCTTCAGTGAAATCATTTTTACAGCTTCTCCGGCTAATCCCAGTTCCAGCCCGCTAGCATCATATCCTGAAATTACCCTTTGTTTCACTGAATATTTTCACACTTAAGACTGCTATATTGCTGAGCGTTTAAATATACTTCTCAGATGCCCAGTTCATAACACAATCCGTTCTGACGAAGGGTCTCGGCCCAAAACGTCACAGTGCTTATAACCGTATAACATATAACAATTACAGCACGGAAACAGGCCATCCCGGCCCTTCTAGTCCATGCTGACGCTTACTCTCACCTAGTCCCACTGGCCCGCACTCAGCTCATAACCCTCCATTCTTTTCCTATCCTTATACCTATCCAATTTTACTTTAAATGACAATACCGAACCTGTCTCTACCACTGCTATTGGAAGCTCATTCCACACAGCTACCACTCTCTGAGTAAAGAAATTCCCCCTCGTGTTACCCTTAAACTTTTGCCCCCTAACTCTCAAATCATGTCCTCTTGTTTGAATCTCCCCTACTCTCAATGGAAAAGGAGGGGAGTAGGGCTTCTTCCTGTCGATGCTGCCTGGCCTGCTGCGTTCCACCAGCATTTTGTGTGTGTTGCTTCAGCACAAGCTTAGTTGATGGATGACCACTCTGAGGTCAAGCAGAATAATTTGGGTGCAAGCTGATGTTCACAGGTGGTTCTCAGCTGATCGAACTCTTTTGTCTTCTCCAGAATGACATCGGTGGTCAACGCAGTCTGGTTAACAAATGGAGTACCTTCCTAAAGGCAAGGCTTATCTGCTCCATTCCAAGTTCTGAGGGAATTCAAACTCACTTTGATGAACTACGTGAGTATTGCACAATGTAAAAGGCTAATCGGACACCGAAAGGAGCACATTTGGAAAGTGAAAAGAGATATTATGTGCAAATATATAACAGTAATTCTTTGTTATGTTTTGCCTTACTCATAAGCTGGGTTGTAGCCATCCCATTGGCATCATTAAATGAAGGATGCTGTATTTCCATGTTGACTCCAGGATTGTATATAGGGAATTACACAGTGTTTAATTTGTAATTAATTGGATATTAGAGTGCATTACCAAAAGCTTTTTCAGAGTGACATGTATGAAAAGCACAAGTTGCAGTAGGTGTAAGCTGCTGAGGAGTGGTACAGTAGCATAATGCTAATACAGTCCCAACGACCTGGGTTCAATTCCCAGCACAGTCTGTAAAGAGTTTGTACATTCTCCCCATAACTCCTGGGTTCTCCAGTTTCCTCCCACAGTCCAAAGACGTACAGGTTAGTAGGCTAATTGGTCACTTGGATGTAATTGGGTGTTACAGGCTCGTTGGACGGAAGGACCTGTAGCTATGCTTTATCTCAAATAAATAAACAAACATTCAACAAGATCAACAAATTGTGTCTTCAAAGACAAAACTGGGTTTAGAGATACATTTGCAAAGATTAGGATTAAGGCAGAGAACCACTGCCGGTGGTGAGGAAACTGTTTTGGATACGCACTAATCACAAACTTCCAGAAATACTAAGTTCTAAAAAATGATAGACTAGTGGTGGTTTCAGAAATAGAGATATAAAGATACCCAACGGCACCTCGGATAAAAAGAAAATTTGTACAAGGTTTTTCTTGTACAAAATGTGGTTTTTCTCCCCACAGTCTGTGGTAAACATCATTATCTGCAGGTTTTTAACACAATGAGGGCTATTCAGCATCTCAACTTTCAAAATGCAAATCAGTTCTGTGTCATTCAAGCTGGTGCTGTCCTGGTTGTTAATTAGCAGTCTTTGTTAGTATAAGTCTATAGAGATTTCTGCCCATGGTTGATAATATGTTCAGTGATCCAGTGAAAGTTTGTGTCTGCATACCTCACACCTCCACTCTGATAAAAAACATACGGGTATAAGTGAGAGGAAGATAGAACTCCTGCAATACTCGGTGTACTTCACCTATTGTTTTTAAATACATGTGCTCCTGATGATGCACATTCCTTCCTAACTCTAGCAGTGCTGGAGAAGTGTTTTAATGCAGTGACCAGCTAAAATGGCCACAGTTGCTCCCGTAAATTCCCGTCAATCGCAATCTCTCATTTATCTCCCTCTTTCACTGGCCTATCGAGTCTTCCTGATTCTCCTGCCTACAAACAGCATTAAAGGGACAACTTACAATGGCCCTTCAGGTAGACAATTCATCAAAAGTCCATTGACTTCCTGGGAGGAGTGTTGAGACAGATGTCAATTCAAGACCAATAATATCTTTTATAATCAATTTGTTCAGATCAGTGACACTGTCAGTGTCTATTGCCCATTCCTAATGGTCCCAGAGCTGAGAACGAAGTGGAGAGTCAACCACATGGAGTTATATACATTCTAGACTGGGTCGGGATGGCTTATTTCATTCTGTGAAGGATATTAATCACCTAAATAGGGTTTTGTAACCATCCAGTGGGATTCTGGCTTTTTGTTATAAAACTAAAGATTTTATTATTTATTAAGTTTAAAATTCCCAACTGCCATAATGGGATTTGAACATATGTTTTTGGATCAATCATTCAGATCCCTGGCTGGGAGACCATTATCAGTGAATGCATAATCGGGAGTGCAGTGTGAAGGAGTGATATGCTATCAGAAGTGTCATCTTATATTTGAGATTGTTAAATGAAATGGTGTAGATGTGTGTCAAAGATCACGTGGCAATTTCTGGTGAAAAGCCATTAGGCCTTCTAGTTTTCCAGTCAACATTTGTGGTGCTCCCCCAGCACCCCATGTCCCAAACAGAAAACACTTTATTTTCCTCATTGTGTTCTTCCTTGTATAATTTATATTTTTCTTGGCATGAAACTCCCTGTCATGCATGGTGATGGAGACAGATACTGCCCCTAAGGGGCATTTAAAAAAGCTCTTAGACAGCCACATAGATAATAGAAAAATGAAGGGTTATTTAGGAGGGAAGAGTTAGATAGATCTTAGAGAAGATTAAAAGGTCGGCACAATATCATGGACCAAGGGGTTTGTACCGTGCTGTAATGTTCGATGTAACTGTTACGATTTTTATACTATGTATCTGTGATTCTATTGCAGATCAGTTTTTCGTTGCACCTCTGCATACAGTATATGTTCTTGTATATATGACAAGCTGACCATGTTTGCAGGACTATGCAATGAAAATATAACCATTTAATTTGCCAACTTTTTAAACGAGTAGTCAATTTCTTTCAACGGGACTCAAAGCATTGACAGCCTTCAGTCACCAGCCTCAATGCCAAGATTTCTTCTCATTGGTGCCAATACTCTCTGTTTTCTCTGCAGAGGATGTCTTTATTCTTCATGGGAAAGATAAAAAGAATCCATTGATCTATGGAGTTTTCACAACATCCAGGTGAGTGACTTGTTCAAAGAGAAAGTTAGATGGTGGGTGATTTGACCGAAGCTCTGTTGAGAATGAAGCAAGACCATGCCAGTATTGTAATGAAAGCTAGGTTCTATTTAGTATGTTGTAATCAGCTTTTGTCATCTAAAGCTGTGATTGTAACTGGCTCTAATACTTGCTCTAGCAACTTGTTCCATATATCCACCATGCTTGGTGCAAAAACACGTTCCCAGATCCCCTTTAAATCTTTCCCTTCTCACCGTGAGCCTATGCCCTTGAGTTTTAGACTCCAGTGCAAAATGCAACACTGAAGAGACAAGAATGGAAAAACTGAGAGAGGTTGTGTAAAGAGCAAGACATTCCTTGATGCCACCTTTTTACAAATTTACTTCCACTAATTCCAAAAATCCTCTGCCTGTCCATTTCCTTCACCTCAGGAATAGTATGGTAATGTCATCATGGCTTAGAATCCTTCCCTAAATCCTTCCCCTCTTCTATAAACATCTTTTCCTTAAAACCCAAACCTTTGTGCCTAATAACACATCAGAAAAAGCTATAACAATGTCAGTTTGACATCAAGTGCACTAGCGTGAGGCATCTTCAACCATTTTATCTGTTAAAGTCACAGTATGAATCGAAAATTATACAGTCCTGATGAAGGATCTAAGCCTGAAACATCAACTGTTTATTCTTCTCCATAGATGCTCCCTGACCTGCTGAGTTCCTCAGCCTTTTGAGTGTTACAAATGGAAATTGTTGTCTAGGGATGCCTCTGATCATAAGATGGGGTTTGACTGTAATAAAGACCAAACACTAATGTATTGATTCTGACCTCTTTGACTGTTGGCACCATTGATGGTTTTATGCAAGAAGGCGGCATCATCAAGCTAGAAGCCAAAGTTTACAGATAGCAAAGCAACCAGAAATACCACCTAACATTTAACCTTGCTTAAGATAAATAAAGCTGCACAAAGAACCTGCCGTCTCAGTGAGGTCAATGTTGACTCCTGGCAGGCAGCAGGCAGTTCAGAACTACAAAGTATCTCTTCAAAAGGTTGCAATGTGGTGATAAGGAACGTGCTTATCTCAGAAAGTGGAGAGGGAGCAAGGCCCTTGATCTTGACTCGTTTTGTGAGAGTTGTTAGTGAGCAGGTTTTGAAACTGTAAATTTTCAATGTCCACTCGTGAATATCTGAATAAAGCACAATGTACAGTCTTGGCTACATACATTCCTGACTTTGCTTGGATAATTAAGTATGCTTTAAAACAATCTGCAATTTCAAGTTTGCATTTTAACATCTGCCAACAATCATAGATGTTGATTTATTAAATGTTTCACTGCAATGAAATAAGGACATACATGTCACTTTATTTTTGTTTCATTTCTAAAATGACTGCTTTCATTCCTCAATAAAAGAATGAGTTATTTTTAAGATTGCTGTTGCTATAACAGGATTTCCAGATAAGTTGCTCTTATTGAGGGGAGGCTGTCTTGCGGGTAACACAGCCAGAATGCTAGCACACTGCCTCTTTGATTGAACACAGTAACACACTACACTTACGTATCCAGGCTATCACACAGAACACAATATGTGGAAGCCAGGCATCTATGTTATAGGTAGTGTGTGGGCAGTGAATGAACTCACAGTCAAGTCAACTAGAGCCTGGGAATAAGGAGAAGGATCAAGAAACAACTTTAATTCGCCATATGCATTTACACGTCTTAGGTACTTGCTGTGGTGTGTTGGCCAGGGCACAACACGCAACATTAAACAACATCAAGAAATTATAAAGAATTGGAGGAACTCAGCAGATTAGTCAGCATATATGAGGAGAATAGACATGGGATGTTTTAAGCTGAGACCCTTCATCAGTATTGAAGGAGTCCTTCAGAGACCCTTCAGGAATCCTGATGAAAGATCTCTACCCAAAACGTCAACTGTTTATTGCTCTCCATAGATGTTGCCTGAACTGCTGAGTTCCTCCAGCAGTTTGTGTATTGCTCTGGATTTCCACCATTGGCAGAATCTCTTGTCTTAATCTCACTGTACAGTTTCCTTTTTAACCCATTCTTTCCAAGAGTTTTGAATAGCCCAACTTTTTGTTTCCCTTAGTTTCCCCCAAAACCTATCCCTTCACTTTTCTCCAGGACTTGTCCTCATTTCCCCCTTCATGTTCTTTAGACTCTTTGCTGTGTATCTAACTCATGCAATTGCTGCAGTTTGCAGGCTTCGCTGTTTCCTGAGTAAACCATTCAATCTTTCTATCCTTGGGGCCAGTGTTGTTAGTCTTCATGCACATATCTATTAGAAAGGTAACCGAAACCTGTGCACAGTGGCCTGAGTTTGCTAATCCCTTAACCTTAGAATTTGTTCTTAACAAGTCCAAAGTCACCTCCTGTCTTATGCTAGTGAGCCAGCTCCCCTCATCAATCCCTCATGATTGATTGATGAAACTCAACAGAGTACCTTTCTACTCAAAGGTGGTAGGCCTCACTCACAGGGATACTTTGAGAACTTGGTTATCACACCACCAGCCACATTTTCCTCTCCTTGCTCCTTTTCACCTTCCGCAGAGACCACTCTCTCCATGACTCCCTCATTCCGCCACCCATCCTTCACTGACCCTTGGCACTCTCGCAGTAGGTGCAACATCTGACCTTGACCCTCTCGCTCACCATTATCCAGAGGCCACCTGAGCAGCCATTCCAGGTGTTGCAAAGGTTGACATGCATCTCATTCAACCAGGCGTACTGCATTAGGTGCTCCTAGTGTGGCTTCCTCTGCAACACCATGACCAAGCACAGATCAGATAACACTTTTACAGAGCAGCTCAGCTCAGTCTGCAGTAGCTACACTGAGATGCCAAGTGCATGCTATTTCAATTCCCCCTCCCATTCCCTCACTGACCTGTCCACCTTTGGCCTTCTCCATTGCCAGGGTGGGACCCAACTCAAGCAGGATGCACGGCACCTGGTATTCCACACGCATAGTTTACAACCCAATGGTATGAGTACTTCCAATTTGAGGTTAATCTCCCCGCGATAGGTTTTTCTCCCCCACCTTCCATAAGGAACAGTAAGACAGAGGAGCACATTTAGGCCATTCAGCCCATTGAGTTTTCTCTGCCATTCCTTCATGCTTAATTTATCATTCTTCTCAACCTCATTCTCATGCCTTCTCCCTATAACCTTTGACATCTTTACTAATCAAGAACTTATCAACCTCAGCTTTCAATAAAAGCAATGGTTTGGATTGCACAGTCCTCTGTGGCAATGAACTCCACTGATTCACTGCCTCCTCATCTCTGTTCTAAAGTGGCGTCCTTCTATTCTGAGGCTGTGCTCTCTGGTCCTGCACTCCCTCACTTTTGCAAACATCCTCTCCATATCCACTTTATCTTTCAGTATTCAGTAGGTTTCAATGGGACCCCCCCCCCCCCCAATTCTTCTAAATTCCAGCAAGTACAAGCCCAGAGCCATTTAATGCTCCTCATACATTAACCCTTCCTTTCCCAGGAACCTCTTCCTTCCAACCTTCACATTTTTGTACTTTCCCCCCAAACTGCCCCAGCCTCCCTTTTTTCCCTCCCTGCCTGCTGATTCCACCCTCCACCCCATACACACACACCTCACCCACAGGTTCCTCTTCCAATATAGTTCTGGTTTAAACTCCCTAATGGTTACCTTTCTCCTTACCTGCCCATTGCCTCTCTTTGTGCTGCTCCCCTTCCCTTTCTTCCATGGTCTTCTACCCTCTCCAATCTGATTCACCCTTTTCCACCCCTTTATCTCTTTCACCAATCAGCTTCCCAGCTCTTTACTTCACTCCTCCCCCTCTCCCAGTTTCACCTAACAGCTACCACCTTATACTTCTTCCTTCCCTCCCCACCCCCACCTTCTTGCTCTGACCTCATCTTTTTTCCCAGTCCCAATGAAGGGTCTCAGCCTGAGACGTTGACAGTTTGCTCTTCTCCATAGATGCTGCCTGGCCTGCTGAGTTCCTCCAGCATTTTGTGTGAGTTACCTTTGTCAGCTCATTTGTTCATCAGAATCCAGCACCGGGAACTCCTTGAGTTCCCACTTCAGCAGCAGTCTCCAATCTTCACACTCCCCTCATCTGTCCTTTGTTTCTTTTTTTTCCCTTTCTTTCTTTGTCTGTCTCTTCAAACATCCACCTGCCATGCCTACTACCTTCCCCTACCTGGTACAATCCGCCTTGTGTCTCACTCCCCTCCTCAGTCCACCAGTCACCTCAGAGTCATTTTTCACCCATCTCCTTCCCCTCTTTATCCTGGTCAACTGACCTCTTCTCCACTTCCAGTCCTGATGCAGAGTTGTGATCACTGACAATTCCTTTCTGCCCATTTGCTGCACAACCCTTTGAACTCCTTCAGGAAGTTGTTCATTGCACCACGTCCTTGTGTCCGCAGTCTCTTGTGTCGCCATACTTTAAGACCAGTTAAGTCCACATACCTGACATTCACAAACGTTGAAGTACCACAAAAATTAGATAATTAATAATATTTCTTGACAATCAAAAAAAAACTAAAACTAAAGCTAAGAGGCAAAAATCAAGTGAACAACCAGAGACTTTTTCCCCCGGGCAGAAATGACTAATAGGAGGAAGCACCATTTTTTAAGGTGATTGGAGGAAAGTATTGGGTGGACGTCAGAGGGAAGTTTTTTTACTCAGAGAGTGGTATGTGTGTGGAACTCCCTGATAGGGGTGGTGGTAGAGTCAGATACATTAGGGACATTTAAGGAATTCTTAGACAGACACATGGATGACAGAAAAATGGAAGGCTATGTAGGAAGAAGCTTTAGATTGAAATTAGAGTAGGTTAAAAGGTCATCACAGGGACACAACATCACAGGCTTAATGTTCTGTACAGTGCTGTAATGTCCTAAGTAAATGGGATTAATATAGATAAGTACTTGAAGGTCATCCTGTACTGTGCTGTGATGTTCCAAGTCTCTAGAAACAATTAAATATATTTAAATCAACTCAATTAAATACAAAAATGGATTATGTTGTGCTGAAATATTAGCTTTATTTCTCACATGTACATAGAAATATTGAAACATAGAGTGAAATGTGTAGTTTGTGTCAATGACCCACAGTGCTGGGGGCAGCCTGCAAGTGTCACCATGTTTCTGGCATCAAAGTAGCTTGCCCAGTACCTGGCAACTGTTTCCTTCCATCAAAAACAATGGACCCAGTGAACTTCATGGAGTGGACTTCTCCAGTATTAGTGGCTGCTAGAGTTCTGTTCTCTCCCACCGAACTCCCATGAAGAATCCAGCATTGGAGCACAGTTGCTTCAAGAGCAGTCGACTGTGTAGAACCTGTTTCCACTTAGAGGTTTTAAGCCATCATAGCCAGCCAGCTGTTCTGAATGGACCGTCCAGCTTCTAATCAGATGTAGGTGCCAGGGAGGGTAAGAACAGGAAGATTTGGCGGATGAATGAGTGGTTGAGGAACTGGTGCAGGGCACAGGGTTTCATGTTTCTGAATCAGTTAGATCTCTTCTGGGGAAGGTACGACCTGTACAAAAGGGTGGGACTTGAGCCCGGGAGAGACCAATATTCTTGCGAGCGGATTTGCTAGGGCTTTTGGAATGTGGAATCTGTGGAATTCATTGCCACAATCGGCTGTGGAGGCCATGTCATTGAATACATTTAAAGTGGAGGTTCATTGGTTCTTAATTAGTCAGGGCATCAAAGGTTACTGGGAGAAAGTGGGAGAATGGGGTTGAGAGGGATAATAAATCAGCCATGATGGGAAGGTGGAGCAGACTCAATGGGCTGAATGGCCTAATTCTGCTCCTATGTCTTATAGTTTTATGATGGATTATTAATATAGTATTTAATATATATTTAATATTTTATATTATAATATTTCCTGTCTTTGATCATCTGTATCTAAGCCTATTGTTTTTTGTTTGGGTCTTCCACTGCAGTTCAGGCATAATAGTGTTAATTACATCCATTTGTCAATTGCCCTTTATTACTACAAATGTTGATAATAACCAGCAGATGAAGAGATAAGTTAAAAAATAAGTTGCTGGAGGAACTCAGTGGGTCAAGCAGCCTCAGTAGGAGGGAAGGAATTGTTGACATTTCAGGTCAGTGCTGGGGTAAGTGGAAAGGACATGTTCAAATTCAGATTCAGATTTGTTCACACATGTATATCAAAACGTATAGCAAAATGGCGCTGTTTGTGTTAACAACCAACACGCCCAAGGGTGGGCTGGCGGCAGCCCGCAAGTGATGCTGTGGATTGCAACTCCCACATAACGAGCCCACATTGCTCAGCAGAACAAGAAACAACGAAACAATAACGGCTAAACAAGCCCTTGTCCTCCTTCCCACACACCCACACAACCAAGATCAAGATCATTGTCATCTGAATGCATAAACAGGATACAACCCAAATAAAGCATCATTCCTCCAGACCAGGGTGCACCCCCAAAGCATAACTACACATAACACACTACACATAAAGCAAAATATCACCATAAAAGAGTTAATGAAATATAATTCAAATGCATGGAGTGTGCAGTACATGTGTACAGTAAACAACTCATGTCCTAATGCCAAGACCTTGGTGGTGGCAGGGTATTCATTAGTCTCCCAGCCTGAGGGAAGAAGCTGTTGCCCAGTCTGGCAGTCCCAGTCCCGATGGTTCTGTTCCTCCTTCCTGACAATAATGGGGTCAAAGAGACTGTGGGTCTGGGATGGGTGGTAGGGATCCTCAGCAATGCTTTGGGCCCTTCATCTGCAAAGCTGCTGGTAAATGTCAGCAATAGGGGGCAGGGAGAGTCTGAAGATCTTCTCGGTGGTTTTTACTATTCACTGTAGAATCCTGGAGTCCGATGCCTTGCAGTTTCTAGACCATGCAATGATGCAGCCAGACAGGACACTCTTGATTGTGCTCATGTAGAAAGCTGTTAGAATGGGGACGGGGAGTATTGCATACCTCAGTCTCCTCAGAAAGTGTAGATTAATATGGAGGTGTTGTCCACATTGAGCCTCATGCTGTTGTTCTCACACTATCGGACAAGCTTCTCTCCCTCATCTCTGTATGCCGAGTCATCATTGTTGCTGATGAGGCTGAGCACTGTGACATCATCGGCAAGCTTGGTGTTGCAGTTTGAGCTGAAACTGGCATTGCAGTTGTGAGTCAGTAGTATGAACAGCAGCGTGCTGGGGCTTCAGATGTTGCCGCCAACCCGGACTGACTGGGGTCTCTTCATCAAGAAGTCCAAGATCCTGTTACAGAGAGAGATGTTGAGTCTCAATGAGGACAGCTTATCCACCAGCTTCTGAAGGATAATTGTGTTAAAGGCCGAGCTGAAGTCAATGAACAACATCCTGGCTTATAAAGAATAATTTTTGTTGTGTATGTGGCCGTGTACACGACAATACCATTAATAAAAATGCTAGAGACTGGAACTAAGTTAACAGGGCTTTTTACTTACGAAATCCAAACTGAACACAAATATACAGATCAATGCGCGCCTAATAGCGCATGCTCAATAATGTGTTACTACGACACAAAGTAGTCCCATATTATACAGTAGGCTATATGGTACACTCCTCCCCTTTCATTTAAAAAGTGTATCAACATTTTTTACACTAAACAAATACTGTATGTGTACCCTTAATATATAAATGCCCATCCATCGTTTAATTAGTAACTTAATAATATGAAATTATAACAAAGTAACGTAATAATAATTATAACTCAAGTCTTTTGTGGGGGCGGGTCTTCCCTGCCCCTCTGAGTAATGTCTGTCAATAAACTTGTTTGTTTTAATACAGATTTCCATATAAAAGTCATGGAAAGTTGACCTCTGAGCATAGAGAGTTTCTATGGTCTGCTTCAGACATGACTTGCCACCAACAAAAGAAGTGGTTGGTGATCTGCTGTCTCTGCTAGTTATTCAAAAGTCAGGGCAATCCAATGACTCGCAGGAAGATCAGTACTTTACCAGTAATCTTTCACCGTTTGGTGCAGCAGATGATGGAAATCCTGTTGTTCGTTCCATTGTTCTTAAGCTGCTGTTAAAGTACAGTTTTGCTGATACTAAAGATTACTTGCAGTGCTGTCTGTCTGGCTCAGGAGGGAGAATTCCTTCAGATGCACATTCAGCGCAAGTGTGGAAATACAACAATAGAGACCTTAAGTTTGTTGCCAGAATTCGCCTCTGTTTTGATGCTGTTCCCCAACTTCTTTGTGCAAAACAAGACACATTGGCTGAGGATTCAAAATACGTACGTGCTAAGGAAACTTTCCTGCAAAGGATTCAGTGTATGATTCTCAATGGAGGAAAAAATTGCTTCAAGATTTACCTTGTGCGAAAGCTGTTCTGTTTGAATGGAATTGATTTTGTCTTCTGTTAGGTTTACCTTCTTCCCCAGCAACCTGGTTTTCATTTATTTCACCACCCTCAGTAATTTCTCCCTGTTGCTATATTGTGGGCAGCAACCATAGCAATGATGAACAAAGTAAGGTGGGTAACGCTGTCTTCTGTAAGGAGAGTGATGTCGCTGATTTTGATCATCTTGGTTTTCTCCATCTGTTGCTGTCTCTGCTCCATCTCCTTTCTCTCCACCTTCGATGTTCTGTTGGTACTTACATGGTGGAGCTCGGTGGCGGGGGGGGGGAGGGTTGCAGTGACGATAATGATTTCCGTCCGTGGCATTTCGGCTTCCTTGGACTGGAACTCCTCTGGGGCCAGTTACGTTTGCTACTTCTGCACCCTTTTCACCTTCCACTGCATTGAACTCCACAGTTTCAATGTCTCCAACACTGCTGAGGTATTTCTGTGGGTTATTCTTTTTTATAGCAGTCTGATGTACAAACACATCTTCCTTTGTATCATTCCTGTTGATGAATCCACATCCATTTTGTACGTTGAACCACTTTACTGTTCCAGGAGCCTTTGTTGCGATGCCTTTCTTCTCCCAGGGGGATTTGGGTTTGTCTGGCTGTTGCTGCTGCTCTGTCTCGGCCTCGCTCATGGTGTTGACAGGCTGTGTGAGGTGGTTGCTGCTCCGTTTTGGCCTCGCTCATGGTATTGACAGGCTGCGTGAGTTGGTTGTTACTCCGTCTATGCCTCGCTCATGGTATTGACAGGCTGCGTGAGTTGGTTGTTACTCCATCTCGGCCTCGCTCATGGTGTTGACAGGCTGCGTGAGGTGGTTGTTACTCCATCTCGGCCTCGCTCATGGTGTTGACAGGCTGCGTGAGGTGGTTGTTACTCCATCTCGGCCTCGCTCATCGTGTTGACAGGCTGCGTGAGGTGTTTGTTACTCCGTCTCGGCCTCGCTCATGGTGTTGATGGGCTGCGTGAGGTGTTTGTTACTCCGTCTCGGCCTCGCTCATGGTGTTGATGGGCTGCGTGAGGTGGTTGTTACTCCATCTCGGCCTCGCTCATGGTGTTGACAGGCTGCGTGAGGTGGTTGTTACTCCATCTCGGCCTCGCTCATGGTGTTAACAGGCTGCGTGAGGTGGTTGTTACTCCGTCTCGGCCTCGCTCATGGTGTTGATGGGCTGCATGAGGTGGTTGTTACTCCGTCTCGGCCTCGCTCATGGTGTTGATGGGCTGCATGAGGTGGTTGTTACTCCGTCTCGGCCTCGCTCATGGTGTTGACAGGCTGCGTGAGGTGGTTGTTACTCCGTCTCGGCCTCGCTCATGGTGTTGACAGGCTGCATGAAGTGGTTGCTGCTCCGTTTCGGCCTCGCTCATGGTGTTGACAGGCTGCGTGAGGTGGTTACGACTCCGTCTCGGCCTCGCTCATGGTGTTGACAGGCTGCGTGAGGTGGTTACGACTCCGTTTCGGCCTCGCTCATGGTGTTGACAGGCTGCGTGAGGTGGTTGTGTCTTGGGCCGGTCTGAGGTGGGGGCTCCTGCGCTCCCTCCACTTCTTTCTTCTTTTTAGCATTATTCCTTTCCACTTTTTCTGTCTCCAGTTGCAGAAAAAGCTCTGCATTTCATATTCCATGCTTGTATTGTTGATCTAGTTTCTTCATCCTTTTCTGATACTCCTGCAAAGTGCCTTCCTGTAACTGCTGTCGCTGTCTTTTGAGAGATGTCAATTTCTCCTGGTACATCTGCTCTTTTACTTCCAGGTAGTCTTCATCTTCCTGCCTATTGGCAATATCTGTCTCCCTGTTGACGCTGTCTCGCTCCTCCTCATCATTGTAATAGTCGACGATGGGTGAGAGGAGAGCTGCGGACATCTTCCCCGCCGAGCTGACCTCCTTTGTTGATGCATCTAGTGCCTTGATGGTGTGTCAATCCAACTGGATTTTCCTGAGCCATTCACGTCCCAGCAACGGTGGTGCTTCATTTTTCAGTACACAGAGGTTCAGCTGCTGTGCTTTGTCTCCGGAGGTTACTGTCACTTTAATTTTGCCTTTGGAACACACTTTCTGTCCTGTGTAAATCTTTAGCAGTAGTTTAGTTTGTTTCAGAGGTATGTGAGAAAACAGTCCTTTGTAGTCGTGTACAGAGATCACCGTTAAAGCTGAGCCTGTATCCAACTCCATTTTCAGTCTCACGCCTGCCACTTGTGGAGTGATCCTTATTACTCTTCAATCATCTGTCTCCTTCACGCTGTGAAGTTACAGAAACAACAATTTACTTTCGTCTGAGTCATTTTCATCAGAACTGCTTGCTTCCATTTCGTGTGCATTGTTGTGTTTTCCTTTCTGGGGTTTCTTGTTTCTCTGTATTGTGCCTTTTTTCTGCTGTTTACTAGCTTTGCATACTCTGCCAATGTGGCCCTGTTTGCCACAGTTTCTGCATTCCTTGTCTTTAAACCAACAGTCCTCAGGGTCATGTGATATGTTCCCACAACAGTAACATTTCTTTCCTTCACTCTGTTCAACATGTTCCCACAACAGTAATATTTCTTTCCTTCATTCTGTTCAACATGTTCCCACAATGGTAACAGTTCTTCCCTTCACTGTGTTCAACATGTTCCCACAACAGTAATATTTCTTTCTTTCATTTCTGCTCAGTGACATTTTATTCGTGGCAAATTCCGGAGGTTTTTGTTGTATCTCGGAAGCGCCTTGTGTGGCTGTTTCTAATGATATTGAGATGCTTAGCACTTTCTTGAATGTAAGGTCACAGTTTCACAGTGTATGCCACACACTAACCTGTACCTCAATATGTCTGATAGACCAGCTCCAAATTGACAATGTTCTGATAATTTGCACAATTCAGCACAATATTCAGAAATGCTTTCATTTTTGCTCTGATTCTGTTTATGGAATTTAAATCTTTCTGCAATGACCAGCAGTTTGGGGTTTAAATGCTGTTGGAGAGTGTCTACTATTCGCTTGAACGTTTTGTCAGCTGGCTATTCAGGGGTTAACAAGCTCCGCAGCAGGTCCTGTGTTTTCGTTCCCATTACACTAAGTAAGATGCTGACTTTCTTTCCTCATTAACACTGTTAGCATCACAATATAACTCTATTCTTTCCATATAAGTTGCCCAGTCTTCAAAGACACTATCAAATGCTGTAATGGTTCCAATTAACACCATGCTTGTTATGTTAATTTATCCCTGTTATGTTAATTTAGCCTCAATCCCTTGTTAATTTAACCCTGGTCCCTTGTTTTCTTTTTGACTCGCATGGCCTTTTTTTGCTAGTGTCGCGAGCATACTCTGGCTAGATGCGTGAGTCGCTCACTATTTTAATCTCCCTTCTGAGGCAGGCAGACCCTCTAGCCTCAGAAACCCCAGACCCTCAGCCCTAGAGTTTAGCGCCAGCTGTGGTCTCACCTGGACGTGCTGCGGCTCTTTCAGTCTCCCAATGTTCCCGACTCCAGCTGAACTCCCAATTCCTTCCAATTGCCGTTATCAATTAAAACACGGCATTCCAATAAGATGTAAGTTCATTAACCTCATGGCCAATTTGTTCTGTATGTGGCCGTTTACACAATATCAATAATAAAAACACTAGAGACAGGAGCTAAGTTAACATGACTTTTTACTTACGGAACCTGAGCTGAACACAGATCAATACGGATCAATACACGCCTTATAGCATATGCTCAGTAATGTGTTACAATGACATAAAATAGTCCCATATTATACAGTAGGCTATATGGTACAGTTTTCTAGGAGGGACAGGATGGAGTGAAGGCCCAAATCTATGGCATTATCACTGGATCAGTTCGAGTGGTAGGGAAACTGGGGAGGGTCCAATGTAGCTGGAAGGTGGGATTTTATACAATCCACTACCAGCTGCTTAAAGCACTTCATGATTGTTGAGGTCAGTGCCACTGGGAGATAATCATTTAGGCCAGTTACCGTCGCTGCCTTGGGCACCGGAGGCTGCCTTGAGCATTCAGTCTATCAGGAGGGGACAGGAAGTCTTCCAACTCCAGAACTGACCTCCAGTCAACAGGCTCACGCCATTGGGCTTTAACTTCTAGGCTTCCAATTGACCTTCAGGTGTTGATCTTCGGTATCGAGCAGCGGGTCAGCCGAAGATGGAATCCCCAACTCCAGGCCCACTGACTGACTGGCCCTTGTGCCTCCTCACGCCTCCTGCTTGTATCTGATCACCAGACCCACCAACTCGGGACAGCCCAACTCCACGGATGCCCTTCACTATCCATCCACATCACTGGCTTTCAAGCACATGCGGAGGCTTGTCCACATTGAGCGTGGAGTGGAAGCCTCAGACCCAGACCTTCCTTGACCGCCCAGGCACGTGGAGGCCTGACATCTAACTACCCCGTCCCTGTCCCCAAACCACAATCTGACCCCCAGCTCCCTCACATCACTCTCTCCAAACCCTAACCTGACCCCTAACTCCCACCTCTGTCCCCAAAACCATCCCTACAAGCTTAAAGAACAAAACAATAATCTTGACAAAGACCACAGATCAGCTCCATCTTGTACCTACGTTTGTAAATGTGAGGGGTAGGTTCTTTTCACAGAGGACAGTGGGTGCTTGGAACACATTACCAAGAACAGCATGGGACCGGACACAATACAGGCATTTATGAAGCATTTGGACAGGGACATGAACATGTACAGAATGGGGGAATATGGATCACGTGCAGCCAGATCAATTTAGTTTAATTTGGGCATTATTTTACTTGTGTTGACACGTGGCCTAGTGGATGAGGCATCGGTCTAGTGATCTGAAGGTCACTGGTTCGAGCCTCAACTGAGGCAACTTTTTGTGTCCTTGAGCGGGGCACTTAACAACACATTGCTCTGCAACGACACCGGTGCCAAGCTGCTTGGGTCCTAGTGCCCTTCCCTTGGACAACATCGGTGGTGTGGAGAGGGGAGACTTGCAGCTTGGGCAACTGCCAGTCTCCCATACAATCCTGCCTAGGCCTGAGCCCTGGAAGCCTTCCAAGGCGCAAATCCATGGTCTCATGAGACTAACAGATACCTGTATCTATATCTATATTTTACTTACAGTGTGGTTTAGGCCTTGCCTTTCCAGCCACACCATTCAGCAACCCCTGACTTAACTGATCACAGGAACATTTACAATGACCAATTAACCTTCTAACCAGCATGTCCTTGGACTGTGGGCAGCAACTGAAGGACCTGGAGGAAACCCATACATTCCATGGGGAGGATGTACAGACTTCTTCTGATAACACCAGAACTGAACTCCAAACTCCAATGCCCCAAGCTGTGATAGCATCATGCTAACCGCTATGCTATCATAGCGCCCATTATGGTTGGCACAGACATGATGGGCTGAAGGGCCTGTCCCTGTTCTGTATTCTAGATGCAACCTCATCTGCTGAGTTCCTCCAGAATTTTATTGTTCCATTCCAGATTCTGAAGTCTCTTGTGTGTCCAAAGACATAAGTAACCTGAACTTACATAACACATTCAACACAGGAATCAGCTCAAAGTACCCGTGAACAGTATTTTACTCCAAGATAAAGAAAGTTGTTTTAGTCACTAATGTCTTGGTCATGGAGGTAGATTCTAAGGTGCTTCTCAGTGGTAGAGCAGAGGTCTGGAATTCAGGCTTAGAAGGCTGAAGTGTGCACAGCCAGAGACTTTTTACCAGGGCAGAAATGGCTAACACAAAGGGGCGTAATTTTAAGGGGAGGGGTTGTCAGAGGTAAGTCTTTTTACACAGAGAGTGATGGGTGCTTGGAATGTTTTGACAGGGCCGGTGGTAGCAGCAGGCACATTAGGGGCACTTAAGAAACTCTTAGATAGGTACATGGATGATAGAAAAATGGAAGGCTATGTAGGACGGAATCGGAGGTTGATCTTAGAGTAGATTAAAACGCTGGCACACATCACGGGCCAGAAGCCCTGTACTGTGCTCTAATGTTGTACTGTATGTTCTATGGGAAGATACAGTATAACTGCAAGGGGAAAAAACATGCAGTGAGCAGAACTGGGAAGTTGTGAGGATTTACAAAAAGGGCTGCAGGAAGGAGTGAATGTTAGGATCGGAATTTGCTGTTGGTGATTTCAGAGGAAACAGGCATCAGAGGAGGTGAGTGAGTGCAAGGGTGATGGGCAACCAGAAGGCATTGTGGTTTCATTACATTGGTGCCGATTTTAATCTATAGAGATGCAGGTGGGCCGCAAAACAAAGATTTGCAGCTACTGGAATTTGTTGCTGGCTCGGTGTGAGGTACGATGTCACCTACCGGCTGTGTGCTTAGTTCTCTCCACTGTCTCTGCAACGACACATCTGCTGATATTTTGTCTGCCGATTTTTTGATATGTTACTGCACTGCTTGTCGGCAGGGCTTGCTCAGCTATCAGCATCTCTGGTCTGATAGAGCAGATAACGTTTCCAAACAAGCTGCAATTTTCATTCCAGAACTACTCTGTTACTGGCAGTGTACGCAGGCAGCCTAGGCTTCTTGTCCCAGCTGACATGAGGTGTGTGGCATTTGTTAACCAGTCGGAGTTAATGTATAGTATTCTCCAAGGTTGCCTGCAACGCGTTGTTCAAACAGCTAACCTTTTCCGATAAGACCATAAGACACAGGAGCAAAACTAGGCCATTCAGCCCATTGGATTTGCTGCATTGTCCAACATAGCTGATCCATCATTGCTATCAACCTGTTCTCCTGCCTTCTCCCCTTAATCTTTGACACCCTGATTAATTGAGATCCTATCAACCTCTGTCTTAAATATACATTCCACAGATTCACCAACTAAAACATTCTTCTGAATTTTTTTCCTCATCTCTGTTCTACATGGACATCCCTCAGTTCTGAGGCTGTGACCTCTGGTCCTAGACTCCCCAACTGTAGGGAATGTCCTCTATTTCCTCCATCCAGACCTTTCTATATCCAATAGGTTTGAATCAGCTCTTCCCTCATTCTTCTGCAAGTACAGGCTTAGAGCTATCAAATGCCCCTCATTCCTGGGATCATTTTCATGAACCTCCTTTGGACCCTCTCCAATGCCTGCACATATTTTCTTAGATAAGGGGCCCAAAACTGCTCTCAATACTCACAATCCACATTGCTCACAAGTGCGGTCTGACCCGTGGCTTATAAAGCCTCAGCATTACATCCTTGGTCTTATCACCTCGTCCTCTGGAAAGGAATGCTAACATTGCATTTGCCTTCCGTACCACTGACTCAACCTGCAAGTTGACCTTTAGAGAATCCTGCACGAATACTTACACATCCCTTTACACCTTTGATTTTTGATTTTTTTCCCCATTTAGAAAATAGTCCACACCTTTATTCTTTCTACCAAAGTGCATGACCATACATTTCCCTACACTATATACCATCTGTCATTCTCTCCATTTTGTCTAAGTCTGTCTTTGTGCATTCTCTCAGTCTAAGTTCTTTGTATCGTGCATAAACTTGGTCACGGAGCCATCAATTCCTTCATCTGAACCATTGACATACAACGTGAAAAGAAGTGGATCCAGCATTGACCCTGTGGCACACCACTAGTCACTGGCAGCCAAACAGAAAAGGCCCCTTTATTCCCACTCTTTGACCCCCGTCAGTCAGCCAATCTTCTATCCATGCTGACGTCTTTCCTGTAATGTCATGGGTTTGTATTTTGGTAAGCAGCCTCATGTGCAGCACATTATTAGAGGCCTTCTGTAAATCCAAATAAACAACATCCACTGACTCTATTTTGTCTATCCAGCTTCTTATTTTCTCAAAGAATTCCAACAGATTTCTCAGGCAAGATTTCTCCTTTAGAAAACCATGCTGACTTTGGCCTATTTTATCATGTGCTTCCCAGGTACCCTGAAACCACATCCTTAATAACAGACCCCAACACCTTTCCAACCATTGAAATCAGGCTAGCAATTTCCATTCTTCTGCCTCCCTCCCCTCTTAAAGAGTGAAGTGATAGTTGCAATTTTCTAGACTTCAAGAACCATTCCAGAATCTAGTGATTTTTGAAAGATAATGCCTCCAGAATCTTTTAGACACATTTTTCAGAACCCTGGACCAGTTGGGTATAGTCCAACCGGTCCAGGTGACTTTTCTACCTTCAGACCTTTCAGCTTCCAAAGCATCTTCTCCTTAGTATTAGTATATATTATATCTTCAGATATTATGTTATACCTTCAAATTTCATCTTTTCTTTCTGAATGGCTTTTTTAAAGTTGCCTTCTGTTGGTTTTTAAAAGCTTCCAATCCGCTACCTTCACCTTTCAGCTTGGTAATCAAATCTGGTTCATTATAGAATGGCTGTTTCCCCAGTGGGCTCTCAAGGTCATTCTATAAATTCCCTCTATTGGGATCCAGCACCAACCAGATTTTCCCGATCTACCTGCATATTGAAATCTCTCACCATTACCACAACAATGTCCTTTTTTTACATGCCTTTTCTAACTTGTGTTTTAATTTGTAGCCCACATCCTGGCCACTGTTCAGAGGCCTGTACATAACTTACAGATAGATCGGGAAAATCTGTTTGGTCCTGGATCCCAATAGAGGGAATTTATAGAATGACCTTAGAGCAGCTTCTGTTTGAGCCCACTGGGGATGCAGCCATTCTGTAAGGAACCAGATTTGGGTGCATTTAAGGCAGAGATTGATGGGTTCTTGATTGGACACGGCATCAAAGGTTACAGGGAGAAGGCCAGGAACTAGTTTGAGGAGGGGTAAAAAGGATCAGCCATGATTGAATGGCAGAGTAGACTCGATGGGCCAGATGGGCTAATTCTGCTTCTAGGTCTTATGGTCTTACGTTCACTCCTGGAAAGTTGAAATTGAAATTGAAACTCTCAATTCTCTGAACCTCCAATACTGTTGATGTAGAAAAGACCATATGCACCCTCCTCCAAGTCAATGACCAGCTTTTTTGCTTGGCTGACTTTGAGGGAAAGGTTGTTGTCATGACACCATGTTCCTAAGGCAGCTCTCTTATCACTTCGATGTGTGGCTTCACGTCCTCGTCTAAATTCATCTTACTAATGCACCCATTGAAGAGTACTTCCCGCAGTAATCATCCACAACAAGAAATTTGGCTGATTTTATTTCCTTTTTTCATTCTTCATTACTGTTCTCAGCATTATATACCACAACACCACATCTAAATGCACATGTCCTTGAACAGTTTATTTGAATGGTGTTAAATTTCAGATTAAATATTTGATTGCCAGGCTGAGAAAGTGCAGTTTTTATGGACCATGCATGGGTTTGTGTTTATATCATGCTTCTGATCTGCTAAGAAAACACATGTGATGTGTTATTAAAACCATTAGGATGTTGTGATGCTTTTGACACACCTTCTCTGCTTTGTATTTGCTTGCATATGTTAGCAGAAGGATGGAGCTAAGGAGAGGAAAAATTATCTGCCTCCTCAGAATCCAAAAGCCAAATAGTTTTCAAGGAAAGGTGATAGATAATCTGAAATAAGTTGGACAAAGACTCAGAGCAGAGGCAAAGATCATTTTTTAAACAACGTGCTTTGATCTGAATTGCACTGTTTGTGAGGTAGAGGAAGAAGATTCATTGGTAATATTCCAAAGTAAATTCAATACATTTTTGAAAAGGAAATTGGATGTAGTCAGAAAGGTCATTCAAAATTGTGGCACAGATACAATGGGCCAAATAACCTCTCTTTGTACTTTGAGATACCATGAAGAGCAGCATCCCTGTCAGCTGTACCCACTTTAGTAAGGCAGACTCTTTTAAATAAATGGACAACTCTTCACTTAGTCCATCTCCTTGTTTAAGCAGCAGTTGACCAAAATCTCAGTGGTCTGGCTTGGTATTTAGCAGTTTTCTGTTTTCCCAAGAGATGAATACCCCTCTGATCAACAAAATCCAGTTTGGTTTCAGATCTCCTGAGAATTATGTTCCACTACTGCAAAGAGAAAGAGGCCATTTTGTCCTTTGCGTCCATGCTGGTTCCCAGCAACCCCATCGGTCACATTTCCCTGTATCCTTGTTCTCTTTCCCACATCTATCAAATCATTTTTTTATAGTTATCACTAATGACCTACAGTAAAGAGTATTTTATAGCACCCAATTATTGTATTAGCACATATTTAGGATGTGGGAGGAAATTAGAGCACCCAGGGCAATGCGCCTTCACCACACTGGCAGCACCCCCGGTTAGGATTGAAGCAGCATGTCACCTGCAGACAGTGACAGTGCTATTGCGGCTCACACTCTACTGGTGTAACTTAGCACCAAGTCTGACAAAAACCAAATTGTCCGCATAAGCACATCTTCCCTTGTACACTTGGAAATAATATAGTTGTGGTTACAGAAAATCCAGGCATTGTTTATGGGACAAATCAGACTTCTTCACCAACTGCTTAAATTACGTTTTTATATAATATCCAGGAAGTAAAGAGGTGCATTCTCTGTGAATTATTCTCTCAAATCAGTAGTGAATAATTGGTCGACGTGTATCTACAGAGAGATCTCCTAAACACGAGAAATTCGGTAGATGCTGGAAACACACACAAAGTACTGGAGGACTCAACAGGTCAGGCAGCATCTATAGAGATGAACAGATAGTTGATGTTTCAGGCTGAGGCTCTTCTTCAGGACTTGGATCTCCTAGCCTGCAATCCAGTTTTGCATCTCATAATGGCTCTCCCATATAAACAGGAGGAAATGGTTCTCTTTTGTCACACACTAAGAAGTGTACAATGATATTTGGACTCCTGCTTCTACAACGTACGCCCAACCTGTGCTGAGCTTTTAGCCTCATCAAAGATGGACATTTTCTTCTTGTTTTCGGCCATCAAAATGGATGCTTTCAGTGGTCGTCACAATACCTTCGCTGACTTGTTGCTAGTGGAAAAGAGAAAGAAATAAAGTAACTATGCACCTCTCCATGAAGACTTTCAACACTGTGCACTGTGAACTCTTTAACATATATGTTACTTCCAGAATCCAAGTAACAGTCTCAACCATCTGAAAGGTATGGTTGGGAATAATGTTAGGTACTGTGTCTCAGTATCACTTCAGTCCTGCTTTAGGGCGTGTTACGTGATTCGGTCTGCAGTTCATTTAATCAGAACAGGTGTAGGTTTATTGAATCATCGCAAGACAAAGTCGAATGATATTTCATTTTGATTTTTTTTGTAGCAATATTCTCAATGGGTCAGCTGTCTGTGTTTACAAGATGGCCGACATTATAATGGCCTTCAAAGGGGAATTTGCGCACAAAGAGGGTCCTGACTACAAGTGGATGACATATCCAGGACGCGTGCCTTATCCTCGCCCTGGGACGGTGAGTGACATTAATCTCTAGGTCAAGTGTGAAGCAGGTATTGTGCCAACAGTATTCTTCATTAAAAACTGAAACTCTCCCAATTCTTGGGAAAGATGTTGCGTTACATCAGTAAAACAGCTGAGGAATTTGGCAAAAAGAAAAAAAGAATAAGAAAAGACTAGGGAGACACGCAAGATTGCAAATGCTGGAAACAATCTGCTGAAGTTCCTCATGCAGGGTTTTGACCTGACACTCTGATAATTCTTTTCCTGTCACAGACGCTGCTCAACCCACTGGGTTCCACCAGCAGCCTGTTTTCTGTTAACAGATGGCAAGATCTATTGTATGCAATTCTCCAGCAAGCCTCAAACACTGTGCCCTATTAGAGGCTATAGAAATCAAACAGAGATGGGAATCACTCAGCAATAGTATTATGCTAACAGGATGTTATCATTAAGTGCCATTAACATTGCATAATATTGACATTACAGTACATGTGGTTGCACTAGTGCTCAGAAATAGATCCCCAGTCAGCAGCATTAGCATAATATATCTTAATGTCAGTGTACAGTAAACTACCTCTGAAATTCATTCTGTTGAATTTTGTGGTATGAAAGCTGACATCACTTGAGTAGAAATTCATTCATGAACACACATTTAGCATTGCGTTTTGACTATAATATGATTCATGGGTGTCCACTTAAACATTACTGAATGTTCTAGGGCCACTATTTATCAGTACTCAACAATTGTTAACTTGAAGGTCCTGACATGTTTCAATCCTAAATTAGAGTTAAATCCTTTGAAAAGCCTAATAGTGCTAATCAGCATTACTCTGGAGGAGCAACATGAACCAAAGAGACAGGTGCATTTCTTTCAGTTGATATTAAATTCAGCTATTAAGTCAAAGGAAAATAATTTGATAGATCTCAAACTTTTAAAAAAAGCAGCACTCAGAACTTTGTGCATTAAATGATCAATGACCAGATTCTGCAAATGATGACTCAAAAAATAACTGATCACAAGTCTTACCATTGCATCTGTCACATATGTCCAGTGCCCCAGCACCACGTATGGGAGCTACAGATCAACCCGTGAATATCCAGATGAGGCAATCTTCTTCATCCGCACCCACCCACTCATGCACGATGCCGTCTATCCGGTGAACCATCGGCCAGTGCTGGTTCGGGTTGGCATGGACTACAAGTTTACTCGTCTCGCTGTGGACCGGGTCGAGGCAGTGGACGGACAATATGATGTGATGTTTATTGGAACTGGTGAGTAGATGGAGCCAAACAATCTGTTCAATGCCACGCTCAGCTCACTGAGAGGAGTGCTTGTTAATGCTGATCTTATTTGGGTGATTGTATCTGTGGGGTTGTCTCAAACTCCGTTGAAAACAACCTATTCTCCAAAGTATTTTATAAAGTACAAGTTGAAAATCTACCAAGCATACAGAATAACAGTCAACTTCATCCACAGTGTTTTGCATGTATTACATATAATAACCCAATAATCTTGCTTTTAGAACATGGAATATAGAACATAGTTCAAAGTAAATTTATTATCAAAGTACATAAATGTCACTATATAATACTAGAGATTAATTTTCATGTGGGAATTTACGGGAAAATAAAGAAACACAATAGAGTTTATGGAAAACTATAAATAACAATGATAACAATGGCTGACAAACATCTAATGTGCAAAAGTGGACAAATTGTGCCAATAATAAATAAAAAGTAAATAAATAATACTAAAAATAGTACAATACAACAATACAGCACAGGATCAGGCTCTTTGGCCTTGTGATATCTGTGCCAAATGTGACACCACAACTCAATCTCCCAGTCAATCTCCCTCAGAATACTGTGGCAGCTTCATGGATCAGCAAGTTCTCAACAACTGTTGTAATTTAAAACCAATTTTGTTTTTTCTAATTTTTCTCATTTTCAATCTTTTTTTATTGATTAAAAAATAGGGATAAATACAAATCAGAGGAGAAGTTATATCAAATACATATTTCAATAAGAATACAAAGAAAGGAATATACACTGTCAAAATCATGTATAATATTGAGCTAATATATGAAAGGAACCACAACTCCTCTTAACAATCCATAAAAAAAGACTCAAAATTTTTATTATGAGAAGACAAAAAACCCCACTAAACTAACCTAAAACAAAAAAAAAGAGAAGACTGGGCAGTCCATTTGAGGATATAATTTACAAAAAAATTATTTTATCTTAGATTAGATCTAATGTTAGATCTTTTATCTAGTTTTTCTAGCCAATTTGGTTTTCACATTTATCTTTCTAAGCTTTCCAGCCTAACGTATAACAGGAATCAATCTGAGGGAGGACTGTGAGGTGTTGTGGCATTGGCACAAGTTGCCAAAGTTTCACCGATTCGTTGAGTCCTTAGTATTGGTAGATTCTTGTCACATGTACCGAGATAGTGACAAGCACTTATTTGCATGCCACCAAACAAGCCATTCCATGCATGAGTACATCAAGATAGTACAAAAGCAAAACAGAATGCAGAGTATCCGTCTTCAGAGAAAGTGTAGTGCAGGTAGACAAATAGAGTGCAAGGTAAATTTAAGAGAGTTAGGGAGAACAGGGTTTTTTGGAGCAGTATGAAAAGAAAGGAGATAAATAACCAGGCTAATGTAGGTGCTGCATGGTCTGTTCATCTTCTATTAATCCATCTTTGAACAAAGCTAAAACTAGATATAATAGCTCCGTTATGTTCTGTTACAGACACTGGGTTGGTCCTGAAATCTATCTATTCTCCTAAAGAAAACCATGAGGTGGAAGAGATAGTTCTGGAAGAGCTAGAGGTTTTCCAGGTAAGTTGGAAAATAATAGCGGTGAACATATGGAAGTCACTTCATGTTGAGTTGCACTTCATTTGAAGTACTAAACCACAGCAGGCTCACTTACATAGAATGATCCATTTACATTATGCTGAAAAGAAGAAAAATTGGTTTCACAGGCGACAGTAGAAATGAGGACATATTAATGGCCTTATTTAAAGAAATGGAGTAAAAACAGTCAACACCTTCACATATAAAGGTCTTGCTGAAAATCATTTGTTGACTTTACACTGTGTCCAGTTTTCACTTGAAGAGTGAAAGGAGATAGACAGGGAGGGATGAGGAAAGGTAATGGATGACCAATTATGGTGAGAAAGGATAAAGGAAGACACAGACATTATGAGGGGTGACCTGGTGTGGTGAGAGGAGACCACTTTGTAAAGAATTGTGGGGGAAGGCCTGAACAGGTTGAAGAAGAAAGAGAGGAAACATTTGTGGTGAGGAAGGGTGAAGGGAAACTTAAACATCATGAGGAACGGGTTAGCCAAGACCGGATAGGGAGGGAGGGTAAGGGAAGAACAAACACAATGAGGAAGAATAAGGGGAGACATAGACTACATGAGGAATTTGTGAGTGGGGTGACCCAGACAGGGTGGAGTGAGGTGAGGGGAGAACAGAGAGGGCAGACCCTTGAAAAAACTTCAGGCTCATTGTTGTAAGTATTAAAGAATTTTAGTAAATAGAAATCCAATTCAAAACAGCTGTGGAAAGGGAATTTTCATTTGCGTATGGATCTAATACAAATATTTCCTGGCAAGTTATTTCTATATTCATGAGGTTTCATTCAGGCAGCCCTAAATGCGAGTCGGCTTGCCATGGCTTTAGTTCCCCAGAGACTACTCTGGCAAGAGATGTAACAAAACCCTCAAACCAAACACTGCTCTGCTAAGACCTACATAAGTGCTGCCCGCTGAGGTATCCTTGCCAGGAGATTAGAGAAAGGATAGGTTTTAATCAAAAATCTTTTCTAAATATCATCTTTAAATCTATTTTTCAATGCTGTGTGTGTTCTTCTGAACTCATAATAAGCTATAGGAATGACTGACCCAGTTTTCCATCTAATGATTTATGATCCTGTCAAAGGCTGTGGATAACCTGACTAGATATTAATTTATAGGAAACACAGGGAATAGTTTTTGAGTAATAATTCAAGCTTTTGTTGGATCAATGATAAAAGAGAACAAATATTCACCTTAATTATTGTCATCTACTCCAATTACTATACTTGTTGTAAACTCTTTGAAGCCCTTTATGTCAGAACCTTTAAAGTTGATGGTCAGGAAAGACCCTCTTATTTTAAGATAAAGTGAGAATTCTCTTCTTATGTAGGATTAGAAGTAAAAAGTTCATTAGACTCCAGAGAATGACTGAGGTAGCAAATACAAAAGCGATGTAGAAATAATGTGTTCTTTTATTAATTGATTCTGAGAATGACTCCTTTCTGGTTGTTCTGAACTGTGTGGTTCAGCTGGACACTTCAGAGGGACGCGTGTAAGACTGAAGGAAATGAAGTTCTCTTTCTTAAAGAACAGTTATGAACTAGTTGAGTCCTTATAACCCAACAGACACCAAATATTTTATCCCATTTGTTTTCAAAAGCACATATCAAAATTCTCAAATACTTTAAAACGATTAGTCTATCCCTCCTAGATTACTTGTCCTGTGAGAGTAACACTAAAATAGTTTATGTCACTGTCAGATACTCCATAGAAACAGGCCCTTTCGTCCATCAATTTCATGGTGCCCATTAATCGCTTGTTCACACTAATCCTAGTTTTAAATCCCAGTAAATCCCAGTTTTAAGATTTAGTCTCTCCATATTTTCAGCAACTATCTCAAGATTCTACCACGTCATAGAGTCATTGAAAACTTCAGCATCGAAACAGGCCTTTTGGCCTATCTAGCCTGTGCCAATCCATTTAAAACTGCCTAGTTCCATCAACTAGCACCAGGTCCATAGCCCTCCATAGCTCTCCCATTTATATACTGTACCTATCCAAACATACCTTAAACGTTGGAAATGAAGTTGCATCTGCCACCTGTGCTGGCAGCTCATTCCACACTGACACCATCTGCTGAGTGAAGAAGTTCCCCTCATTTTCCCTTTAAACATTTCACCTTTCACTCTTAACTCATGACCTCTAATTATAATCTTACCCAACCTCAGTGGAGAAAGTTTGCTTTCATTTACCCTATCTATACCTCTCATAATTTTGTATACCTCTATCAAATTTCCCCTCATTCTCTCATGTTCTAGGGAATGAAGTTCTAACCTACTCAATTTTTCCTTTTAACTCATGTCCTCCAATCCCAACAACATTCTTGTAAATTTTCTCTGCACTCTTTCATCCTCATTTACATCTTTCCTGTAGGTAGGTGACCAAAACTGCATGTAATACTCCAAATTAGGCCTTATTAATGTCTTATACAACTTCAACATAACATCCTGGCTCCTGTACTCAATACTTCGATCTATGAAGGCCAACGTGCTTAGTATACTCTAGGGTCAATTTAAGGCTAGTGAACTTACAAGCCCAAATATCTTTGGGATATTGGTGGAAATCAGTACAGACTGAAGAAAAACTCAAACAGTCACGGGGAGAGTATGCACACTCCGCACAGACAGCACCCAAGGTCAGGATTGAACCTGGCTCTCTGGTGCAGTGAGGGAGCAGTTGTATTAGCTGCATGACTGGTTCCCAAGAGCTTGCAATGAAGAATAGATGTAAGCTCATTGACCTAAAATGTAATTTCTACCTCCACAGATCCTGCCAGACCTGCTCAGTATTTCCAACATTTTCTGTTTCTATATTTTTAGTGAAGCCATCTTTGTTTTTGATCCAATTCTCTGCTTTTGTATTTTGCTGCATATTTGTGGGTGGGCCAGCTTGGGAGTTTCATCAAAACTGCTAGAAAGTACACAATTTAATACTGTTTTTGGAGATATTCTGGAAGGTTTAATGATCGTATCCAGACTTTGCAGACTTGAGATACAGTGCTGCTGCTTTTCAAAGGATTATGCAATAAGTGAATATATAGTTCAGGCTAGGATTCAATGCAGAATTTAGCCAGCTGCATTAAAACATAAAACAGTACAGCACTTCGGTCCATGATGTTGTGTCGACCCTCTAATCTACTCCAAAATTAATCTAGCCCTTACCTCCCACAGAGCCTTCCATTTTTCTTTCTTCCATGTGCCCATCTAAGAGTAACTTAAATGTTCCTAACGTATTTTCCTCTCACCACTACAACTGGCAGCATGTTCCACGCACCCACTTCTCTCTGTGTAAAAAAGCCTGCCTCTTACATCCCTCCTGTACTTTTTTCCCAGTGCCTTAAAGTTATGCCTTCTTGTATTAACCATTTCCACCCTGAGAAAAGAAGTCTCTGACTATCCACTCGATTTAAGCCTCTCATCATCTTGTACACCTCTATCAAGTCACCTCTTATCCCCCTCTCCAAAGATAAAAGCCCTAGCTTGCTTAACCTGTCCTTATAACACATGTTTTCTAATCTTGGTAAATCTCCTCTGCACACACTCCCATGCCTCCTGTGGGCAAGCCAATTCTGAACCCATGCTGCCAAGTTACCCTGGATCCCATGCCTCCTAACTTTCTGAAGGAGCTGACCACAGGAACCCTGTCAAATATGTTACCACATTGTGTTGCTTGAAGTTGTGTTCTTCAGATGAAGCATTAAAATCCAAAGCCTTGTCTGCTTGTCCAAATGGCTCAGGTTGTTACTGACGGTCCTGTGGCAGAAGAATTCCTAATGTCCTGAACAATATTCCTCTCTGTGGCAGCAAAAACATACTTGCAGCAGCATCACAGGCATATAACATTGTATAAGCAGCATAAATTATGCACGCTTTTTAGAAGAAAACACAACTAGAACAAAAATACTAATTTTAGTATAGAATAGTCAAAGTTACCATGATGTTGCTAAACTGTAGAAACTAGGGTTTTGCTTGTTGTTTGAACTATATGCTTGAAGGGAAGCAGATGTTCCTGATCCTAGTGATGTAGGACTTCTGGCTCCTATGAACATTTGGATGTGTTATATTTAAAGTTCTTTTTCTTTTGTTCTTAGATTTAAGTATAAATATAGAACTACCCTGAATGATATTTAAGATGTTAATAATATGGATGCCTCATTATTATAATTTAATCTCTCTTCAGGACAAAGCACCAATCACATCAATGAAGCTGTCGAAGAAGCGGGTAAGCAGACACATCCAGGATATTTGATGCTCGTTTGCTGCAATGCAAATGAAATCTTTAGAATGAAGACAAATTAAAATGTTTAGAATGACGGACTTGAAAGTTATTTTCCTTGAAATATGGTTGTACAGGATCTGATGCTGTCCTTTTCTTACTGTTTGTGACATTACAGTAACCAACTATTTGTTTAGTTTCTGAACCCTTACACAGTTTTGCCCAATATTGAGGAATGCTGACCCCATACGGAAACACACTAGAAAGTAAACACCTACAGTTCTTGGAACTAAAGTAGTCTCTGTGTCACTGATGCCTCTTCCTTCTCATTCTTAAGGCTGGAGAATGTTTTGCTATCTTCCCATCAGTAAACATCTGGGTAATTTGGCATTTCTCCAAGGTAAAAAGAGAGTATCAGTTTCCAGATTTCTCCTTTGGAGCTGAACAAATGAAGAAAATGCCAAATAACTCTTCTGTGTACAAGACCATAAGATATTGGAGCAGAATTAGACTATTAGGCCTATCAAGTCTGCTCCACCATTTCATCATGGCTGATCCATTGTTCCTCTCAGACCCAATCTCCTGCCTTCTCCCCATATCTCTTCATGCCCTGACCAGTCAAGAATCTATCAACGTCTGCCTTAAATATACATACCTGGCCTTCACAGCTGCCTGTGGCAATAAATTCCACAGATTCACTTCGGCTGAAGAAATTTCTCTTCAATTCCATTCTAAAAGGATGCACAACTATTTTGAGGCTGTGTCCTCTGGTCTTAGACTCTCCCACCACAGGAAGCATCCTCTCCATATCCACTCTATCAAGGCCTTTCACTATTTGATAGGTTTCAATGAGGTCACCCCTCATTCTTCTGAATTCCAGTGAATACAATGGAAAACACAAACTGAAACTGAAGAGGGCCTTCTAGACAATATCATTTTGATGGGGTTGAGAGTCCTTAAATCTCTCCCTGGTTGGTTGTCTGATTTCCTCATTTCCCCTTTCTTGCTCAATGGTCTAACTCCTCCCAAGTATCCACATTACCCATGGGCCTTGCATACTTGGATGGTCTGTTAAATGACTATGGGTGTCCTGGTCTATCTCATCTCACTGGGTGGACAACCCACTAGATCAAAGTATTAAGGACTCTAGACTGAGTGGAGTACAGTACAGTATTCTGACTTTTTTCCTTAAGAGAGATTTGGACCATCAGGTTACAGATTGGTGCAGCACAGAAACAAGCCCTTCAGCTCACCATGGACATACCAACCTTTCTCCCTACCCACTGTCCATTAACCTCATTTGCACAGATTAGGACTATATCCTTGTCTATTCAAGTATTTGTCTAAGCGCTTCTTAAATGTAGTAATTATATCCGATTCTACCACCTCCTTTGGCAGCAAGTTCCAGTGAAAAAGTATTTGCATTTCAGATCTCCTTTAAAGCTCCTTCCTCCTATCTTGAACATTTGCCCTCTTGTTTTTGGTACTTCATGCATGGAAAAAAAACATTTTATTCTGCCTTTTTCAATGATTTATTAAGATATATTGCCATTTCTTCTGGTAGAGATGAAGCAGCACTAACTCAAAAAAAGAGCTGCAGGTTCACTGGGTGTTCTAGCCAATCATGAGATGTTTATTAAAGGCAGTAATTTGTGAGCTGAGCACACTGCCAAAGGGAGGTACAAGTGGATTCTACTTGAAAATTAAAATAGGGTTCTAGGGTAAGTGGGGGGGGGGGGGGAAGGAATTTGAGCCCTCCATTAGCTTATTAGGCCAAATGAATCCTTCTCTGTTCTATGAACAAAGCTAAGAGAATAAAGATGAGCAAGTTTGCAGGTGCCGGAAATCCAAAGCTCCACACACAAAATGCTGGAGAAACTCAGCAAGTTAGACAGCATCTATGAAAATGAATGAACAGTCAATGTTTTGGGTCAAGTCCCTTCTTCAGGACTGAAAAGGAAGGGGAAGATGCTGGAATAAAAAGGTGGGGGAGGGGAAGGAGGCTAGCTGGAAGGTGATAGGCGAAGGCAGATGTGTGGGAAAGGTAAAGGGCTGGAGAAGAAGGAAGGTGATGGGCGAGGAGAGTGGACCATAGGAGAAAGAGAAAAAGGAAGGGACCCAGGGGGAAGTGATAGGCAGGTCAGAAGAGGTAAAAGGCCAGAGTCGGGAGATAGAAGAAAAGGGGAGGTGGAGGGAAAAATTTTTTGTCAGGAGAAATCGATATTCATGCCATTATGTTGGAGGCTTCCCAGGAGGAATATAAAGTGTTGCTCCTCCACCCTGAGGGTGGCCTCAGCATGTCACAAGAGGAAGCCATAGACATAATTGAACAGGAATGAGACTGTGAATTGAAATGTTTGGCCCCTGGGAAGTTCTGTTTTTTGGCGGATGGAGCAAAGGTGCTCGACGAAGCGATCCCCAAATTCACTATGTGTCTCACCAGCAGCTGGAAGAATGTAATCCTTTTATCAATATTAAACTGATGTCTGTGTTTCCTACAGCAGTGGCTGTATTTAGGTTCAAAGAGTGGCTTGGCCCAGGTGTCCTTGTACCAGTGCGATTTGTACGGCAAAGGTTGTGCGGAATGCTGCCTGGCACGAGACCCTTACTGCACCTGGAACGGAAGCTCTTGCAGCACCTACTTGCCCAGCACACGCAGGTCAGTGCCATCCTGCGTAGTCCGTTTGCTTGAATACTGTGCAGGGTTTGTTTCCTCATTGTAGTTACCACCTGTTACACTGAAAATCACCATGGAAGGATGAAAAATATCTAGAAATTAAAAATTACCTTTATTTTTGTTGTTTTTCTTTGTTTTTATTGTATTTCTTTGTTCTACTGTGAATACCTACCAGACAATAAATCTCAGGGCAGTATATGGTGTATATGTACCTTGATAATAAATATACTTTGAACTTTGAACTCATTTGTCACATGTCAACAACCAGCACAGTCCAAGGATCACAAGGGTCACCATGCTACTACTGCAAAAATAGCATGCCCACAACTCACTAACCCTAACCATGTGTCTTTGGAATGTGGGAGGAAACCAGAGCACCCAGAGGAAGCCCACGTGGACATGGGGAGAACATACAAACTCTTTACAGAGATTGGTGGGAATTGAACTCTTTAATAAGATGCCTCCATTTCTAAAGGTTTGACAGGCGTTGCCCCCCCCCCCCCATTGGAAAGGTTCTCAGCAATTAACCTGAGAATGGGCCTTATTGGACAAGTTTCCCTCCCCCACCCCCACCCCACCTTCCCTAGGGTTAATCAGCAGTGTTCTAAAAGGACGATTAGATAAAATCCAATTCCATCTCAAATTTTCACCATTACAACTGTTTTCTTACAAAATAGTTGCTTTTATTTAAACAGCTCATAAAATTGGACACTAGTCCAAGTGGAACAGGTCATGTCTTGATTGAGCTTATTGTGGAGATAACAATGATGATTAATGAAGGTAGAGCAGAGGATGTTGTCCACATGGGTTTTATTAAGCATTTGACAAGGTCCCTCGTGGCATGAATCTCCAGAAGTTTAAGATGCATGGGATCTATGCTGACTCAGCTACTTGTATTCAGAATTGCCTTGTCTATTTAAAACAGAAGGCCATTGTCAATGGATTTTATTCTGGTTGGAGATACATGACTAGTGATGTTCCAATGATAAGTGTGTTCCAATGATTAGTGATAGTTCCACCGATAGTTTCAATGATTAGTTCCAATGACCAGTGATGTTCCAATGATAGTTGTCAATGGATTTTATTCTGGTTGAAAGTGCATGGCTGGTGATGTTCCATTGATGGTTCCAATGATTGTGGTAATTCCATTGACTAGTGATGTTCCGGTGGTAGTTCTCAATGAATTTTATTCCAGTTGGAGGTGCATGACTAGTGATGTTCCACAGCAATCCATACCGGGATCTTTGCTGTTCATGATATACATAAATGACCTGGGCAAATATGTGCCTGGATGGGTTAATAAGCTTGTAGATGACTCAAAAATTGGTAGCATTGTGGATTGTGGCAGTGTAGAAAGTTGCCACAGTTGCATTGTACAGCATTGTACATCATTTGCTGATATAGGAGAAAAAATGGCAGATGGAGCTTAATCCAGGCATGTGTGGGGTACTACGTTTTGGGAGATCAGATGTAAAGATATTGTACACTGTTAATGTCAAAGCATCTTTGATGTACTGAGAGATCTTGAGATCTGAGTTTATAGCTCCATGAAGGTTGAAAGCTGGTAAAGAAGGCGTCCTACATCCCTTTATTGAATGAAGCACTGAGTTGGAGAGATAGGAAATTATATTGCAGCTTTGTAAAGCTCTGGTTAGGCCACATCTGAATTATCATGTTCATTTCTGGTTGCCCCATTTTAGGGAGGATGTGGAGGTTATGGTTCACCAGGGTGCTGTCTGGATTAGGAGGCCTGTGCTACAAGGAGAGGTTGGATGAACAAGGTTTCTTATCTCTGTAGTAACAAAGGCTGAGGGAAGACCTGACTGAGCTAAAATAACGAGATGCAGAAGTAGGGTAAATAGCTGGAATACTTTCACAAGCTCGAAATGTCAGCGAGTATAAATTTAAGATGAGTGAAAATAAGTTTAAAGAAGATGTGCTGGGTAGGTGGGTGCCTGGAATGTGATGTGGCATTGTTGTTGGTGGAGGAAGATACGATCGAGGCACATGAATATGGAAAATGCAGAGAATGGAGGGATATGAACTATGTCCAGGCAGAAGGGATTAGTGTTATCAGGTGTCATTATCTTGATTAGTTCAGCACACCATTGTGGGCTGAAGGGCCTGTTCGTGTGCTGTATTGTTATAAGTTCTCATCTGCAAAATAAACCAGGCCAAATATGACTTTTGAGGAGATCAGTTAGTAGCACGAATTTCCAGATCATACAGAGAACATTCTTACTGCACTATATAGTGTCTTAACCGAAATGTCCAAAACTCCCTTTCCACTATCCAGAGTGGATTGTTTATATTTTGCATACCAGATGTTCTGTTGGGTGCAAGTGTGGATTCCATTTGGTCCATATTGGAAAAGAGTAATTCATTAAAAACTGGGCAGAGATAGAATGAAGAATCCTTCCATTATATAGAACATTACATTTGATGCACACCACAGAGAGAAAAGAACTACTTGGCAATAAGGTCTGTTTATGTATGCTGTAAATGTATCTCATTCACCCATCTATTCTTCACCTTATTAGTACTATCTTCTGTTTTTCCCCACTTACATTCCCTCCCTCACTCACCACACCACAGATGATCTATGATAGCTATTTCAGATTCTTAATGATAATGCTCCCCGTCGTAACCAGTGTCCGAATAAAAGTTCTTCTCAGAATTTCAAATTGTATTTATTACTCCATTCCATCTTGGCATTCCATTCCATATTGATGCCAGAGGTGAAAAAAAATAATCAGCAGGGTTTTTTAAGAGGTTATACAGAAATGCATGACAAGCCATCATATTATACAGTACCAGGTTATAACAAGGTCCTAGAATGGGGGGTCCCAACCCGGGATACACGGACCTCAGTGGTTAATGGGAGGGGCCCATGGCATTAAAAAATAGGGAACCTTTGCACTAGAACATCAAGACAACACCCTACAGCAGCTTGAACAGTAGAATACCTTTGCCTAAATTCAGAATGTGTGTCTCTCTCTGGACATACTCTCTTCTCATCACTACCATCAGAGAGGAGATACAGGAGCCTGAAGACACACATTCAAAATTATAGGAACAGCATCTTCCCCTCCACCATCAGATTTCTAATGAATCAGCCCTTGGACACCACCTCACTATTCCACTATTCTTTGCTCTCTTTATATAGTGTGCATTTCTTATAGCACAGAGCAGAGACACAGCAGTACTGTTTGTCTCCCCATAAATAAATGACCTTTATTGTATTACACGATTCGTGACCAGTATGCCATTGTATCATGTGACTAAAAATATAAGCCAGCATCTCCAGAGCTTTATGAATGCCATATCAAACTGGAATTTTTGCCTCTGCAGATTATCATTGTGCAGTTCAGATATTAACCCTTTAATGCAGGCTGCACACTTAAATGTGCCTTTAATCCCCTTGTTTATCAACGTTTTGTAATATGCTCCAAATTATATAGTGTCCTGCAGGTACAAAGTAGAATTACAGGCTTCTGCAAGTGAATGAGATGTATCAAATGGTGATGCTTGAATTGGTCCCAATTACCATTTGTAGCTGAACATGAGGTTTTGGTTTAGTTTTTAGAGATACAGAATGCTAACAGGCCGTCTAGCCCAACAAGCCTGTGGGGCCTAATTACACCCATGTAACCAATTAACCTGGTCACCCGTATGTGGTTTGAATGTGGGAGGAAACTAGAGCAACCCCAGGAGACCCACACGGTCACGGGGAGAATGAACGAACTGACACCAGTGGAATTGAACCTGGGTCACTGACACTGGAATAGCATTTTGCTAACCACTATGCTATCCTGCCGCCTATACATTAGCTGAGACACCAGCTGAGCTCTGAGCCTCCCTCCTATAATTTTAACTCTGTTATAACAACACCTCTGAAAAGGATGCTCTTCAGTGATGGCAGCAACAAATGCTGGTGCACAGTTCCTAAAATTGAATAAATTTAGAAATAAATGCTATAGCCTATAGTTGCTATTGAATATCCAGTTTTCTATATATACTTTGCAATGATACCAAGATGTTGTTAAATTTTAGCCTTTTATGTATTTATAGTTCATCATTATAAATCACCTAAAACCTTCAATTTGAGTTCAGACTACAATACTCCACCCAAGGATCGAATGTCTATATAAACCACCAAACCCTCTATTGGATGTAATTATTACACTGTAATTTCCCCATATAATGAGACTACAAGTCTTATGGTTTGGGCAGCTTTCAAAAACCTCTCTCAGGCAACAGATATGGTCATTGACACAAGCCAACTGAATTCTTTGTTGTTGGATACTGTTCAAGTAAAACACGGGATGAAAGCGAATGCTTTGGATTGAGACTTCAATAGCCTGCTGTTGAACCTGACCCCTTGCTGCTATGTTTGCTTGCAGAAGACTCACTCGCCAGGTCACTCTGAATGGAGACCCTCTGACCCAGTGCTTCAACAAGGGAGGTAAGTGTCACACAAAAAAAAGGCAAGAGGTCAGCCCATTCATGGGTGTAATCACTGAAACTCACAAATAAGAAGTAGCCTGTCAAGCTGCTTTGGGTTTATTTAAAATTCTTTAGAGGTTTTCTTTCTGACAAATAATCAAGTAATTTTCCAGTAGTGCTTTCCTCAAACTCAGAAGACAAAGGAGCTCAGTACAGTTCTTGTTCCTGCAAATGTCAGTCTGAAAATGTCAACATGGTCGGCTGTGCAGAATTGAACAGGGTGGGGCCTGGAAATCCGTAGCAGCTGCAGAGGTTTGGAAAAATAAAGATTAAAACTGCAGGGATGGAAAGCATTCAGTGAGGACAGCTATAAACACAGTTATGAAAGCTGCCTCATTGTCGGTGGATTCTGGTGTTTAAAACTGCTCAATCCCCCGCAGCTAGCAAAGTCAGTAGGAATTGTAAAGTATGATGTACTCTGTGGCTGGTGCCAAGTCTGAGATTGGAGCCTGACTGGGAAGGCTATCCCTGATTACAAAGGTGAAGGATTATACACCTGTTCTGAATATCGACTGCAAATGTAGAAAATCAGAGTAGGAGTTCAGCCCACTGTGCCTGCCCCAGATAATGGTTGATCATTGGAATTCAGTATCCTGGTCATGCTTTCTCCCCATATCCTCTCATCTATTTAGGAATGAAAAAAAAAACTAAAATAGACTTTAAAAACTTAAATAAACTTGTACTTCTCAATGTACAATGAAATGCATCATTTGTGTTAACAACCAACATACCCAAGGACGTGCTGGGGGCAGCCCACAAATGTTGCCACATATTCTGGCACCAAAATAACATGCCCACAATACTTGGCAGAACAACACAGAATATAAGGAATTATAACACAATGAGCAACAGAGCAACAACAGCAAAACAAGCCCTGATCCTCCCTCCCACCCAGACACACACTTAATCATTTCTTGAAAATTAAATCTTAAAAATACTTACTTACTTAATACTGAAAAGGTCGCAGAAGAGATCATGGAGGCATTAGCAGTGATGTTTCAACAATCGCTAGATTCTGGAATGGTTTCTAGGGACTGGAAGATTTCAAATGTCTTTCCACTCTTTAAGAAGGGAGGGAGGTTAAAGACAGGAATTTATAGGCCAGTTAGCCTGATTTCAGTGGTTGGTAAGATGTTAGGCTCCGTTATTAAGGATGAGGTTTTGAGGTACTTGGAAGCACATGATAAAATAGGCCAAAGATAGGATTATTTCCTTCATAGGAAATCTTACCTGACAAATCTGTTGAAATCCTTTGGGGAAATAACAGGCAGGATATTCAAAGGAGAGTCAGTAGATGTTATTTACTTGAATTTTCAGAATGCCCTTGAGAAGGTGCTGCTTAACAAGATCAGAGACTAAGTTGTTAAAGGAAAGATACTTCCATGGACAGAAGATCGATTGACTGGCAGAAGGCTAAGAGTGGGAATTAAGGGGGCCTTTTCTGGTTGGCTGCCAGTGAATAGTGGTGTTCCTCAGGGGTCAGTATTGGGACCGCTTCTTTACATGTTATATGTCAATGATTTGGATGACAAAAGTGATGGTTTAGTGGCCAAGTTAGGTAGGGGATGATACAAAGATAGGTGGAGGAGCAGGTAGTGTTGAGGAAACAGGGAGTCTGCAGAAGAGGTTGGACAGATTAGAATAGGCAAAGAAGTGGCATATGGAATACAGTGTAGGGAAGTGTATGGTCATACACTTTGGTAGAAGGAATAAAGCCGTAGACTATTTTCTAAAGAGGGAGTGAATTCAGAAATCAGAAGTGAAAGGGGACTTTAGAATCCTAGTGCAGGATTCTCTAAAGAGAAACTTTGTATGTTGGGTTGGTGGTAAGAAAGGCAAGTGCACAGTTAGCATTCATTTTGTGACGACAAATATTTAAAAAAACAAAGATGTGATGCTGAGGCTTTATAAGACATTGGTGAGACTGCATTTGGAGTATTTCGAGCAGTTTTGGGCTCTGTATTTAAAGGACGTTCTAGCATTGGGAAGAGTCTAGAGGAGGTTTACAAGAATTCTCCTGAGAATAAGTGTTTGGTGGCTCTGGGCCTATATTTGCTGGAGCAAAGAGGAGGGGGTCTCATTGAAGCCTATTGAATATTGAACGGCCTGGACAGAGTGAACACAGGGAGCATGGTTTCACGAGTGGGAATGTCTAGGATCAGGTGGCATAGCCTCAGATTCTGTGGAATACATTGCCGCATTTGGGTGGGTTCAGTATATTTAAACCAGAGGCTGATAGTTCCTGTGTGAAAGGTTAGGAGAAAAAGTACGAGAATGGGGTTGAGAGGAAAACTAAATCAGGCCTGACCAAATGGTGGAGTAGACTCAATGGGCTAAATGGCCTAATTCTGTTGCTATGTCTTATAGCTTTGTGGTCTTCTTTGGCTTCAAATGTCTTCTATGTTAAAATTCCATTGGTTCACCAATCTTTAGGCGAAGAAATACTCAGGTATCTCAATCATAAACAGCTTATTCCAAATTTTTATGCTTTGACCTTTGGTTTTCCAGTGTATGGATTGCTGGAACGTCTACCAACCTTGGATTATGGACTAAAACTATATAAAACTAGGGTAATGATAAAGCCTTGAGGTAATTGAGGAAAGCAGAGGTGAAATATAAACACTACTTATCAACAATATCTTCACAATAATCTGCATTTTAAAGTGATCAGCTGCCAAATTCTTCAACCTCTTCCCATTGTTGACATTGCTCCTTTCAAATTTCAAGTGTTTTAATTCACCGCTGTCAGGCGGAGTGTGAAAAAGACTCCCACGTGGTGTTGCATTGTTTATTCTCCTGTGGCTGGTTTGTGCAAACTGCCTTCTCCACAGTTTTCTGGTTCACAGTTTCCAATCAGTAAATGTAAGACTTTTGTTGTAAACTAAGTCCCAATTGAGTGAGAATGTTTCTAGAATGAAATTTTGTCACAATTATTTGCCATGTCACCTTAAGCTGCAGTTATAGAGATACTTAGACATTTGACTGAAATTGTCCTCAGTAATTGACTAGGGAACTCAATTATATGGTAATTGTAATCAAGAAGGATATTAATAAGGTTGAAAGAGTGCAGAGAAGGTTTACAAGGATGTTGCTGGGATTTGAGAAACTGAGTTACAGAGAAAGGTTGAATAGGTTAGGACTTTATTCCCTGGAGCATAGGAGAATGAGGGGTGATTTGATAGAGGTGTATAAAATTATGATGGTTATAGATAGAGTGAATGCAAGCAGGCTTTCTCCACTGAGGCCAGGGGAGAAAAAAACCAGAGGTCATGGGTTATGGGTGGAAGGGGAAAAGTTTAAAGGGAACATTAGGAGGGGCTTCTTCACGCAAAGAGTGGTGGGAGTGTGGAATGAGCTGCCAGATGAAGTGGTGAATGCGGGCTCACATTTGACATTTAAGAAAAACTTGGACAGGCATATGGATGAGAGGGGTTTGGAGGGATATGGCCCAGGTGCAGGTCAGTGGGACTAGGCAGAAAAATGGTTCAGCACAGCCAAGAAGGGCCAAAAGGCCTGTTTCTGTGCTGTAATGTTCTATGGTTCTAAGTCATATATAATCTGTATTGATAATTTCTCCAAGGAAGGATCATCACCTTGTAGTGATGGAGAGGCTTGACATTCAGAGAGCAATGCTATCTGGAGTTTAGACATCTGACATTTAGCTCCTCGTAGGGTAACCCATAGTAGTAAGATCATGGAGGAAGTTCCAAACAAAGAGCGATTCAACAATGACCTCAACAGTGTAGCTGGTTTAAGATGGTGACGTATCAAACAGGCACTGAAGGTGGAGAAAGGCTGCGGCAGTGAAGGGTTCCAGTTATCTTGCTCTCATGTCACTGGATTCTGACCCCGATTTGTCAAGGACTGTGTGGTGGCTGCCCGTGCATCAGCCTCCCCGTGCTAAACAAAGTCATGCACAGGCAGTCTCCATTAAGGGAATCCAACCTAACATCCTGGAACAAGTGGCAGCTGCAGAAAGAGAGACTGAACAGTCAAAAGACCCAACTACTAACCACAGCCACCACTTACTCTTGCCCACACTGCACCAGAAAGTGAGGGTCTTGGATCGGCCTCTACAGTCACTTGAAGACCCACCAGCAGCTTGAGCTGAGTGTTTGGGAAGTACTCTGGTCAGCATGGACATGGTGGGCCGAAGGGCCTGTTACTAGGTTGTATGATATAAGATATGAAAAGCTTTTTAAGCCCTTTAATTCAAAAGGAAATCATAACTTAAGAATAAATTCTGCTTGCATAGAGCAGAGTAATCTTTGAAGCATGACTGAATGTGAGATGAATGTTTTGTAGCACAGCAAAAGTAAGCTGCTGGAGGAGCTCAGCAGGTCGAGCAGAGTCTGCAGAGGCAACGGGAGGGCCAATGTTCTGGGTTGAGACTGTATGGACGCAGAGCTGCTGCTTGACTGATTGAGTTCATCCTGCAATTTAGATTTCGTGCTGGATTCCGACACCTACACGCCTTCCTTTTGGCATGACTCTTGTCAATCTCCCATTCTGTCTGCTTGCTGCAGGGGCCATGTACACTTGGACTGAAGAAAAGGTATTGTTCGTTGTTGAGGGAAACAGCACGTATTTGGAATGCATTCCCAAATCTCGGCTTGCAACAGTCACGTGGTTCCTAGAACAAACCGAAAAGAATGGGCTGCTGCAGGAGGTAAAGATTTGTTTTATCATTTTACTGTGGTCTTTCTTCTAACTAACATACCAGTCATTTGGGAATGAAAATCTGCTCTGCCGGTTTGGCATAACAGAAGCACAACGGCAGCAGAGTGAGATTAGGAGAGTTGGATGACTCCCTGTGTGCCTAATTCCCTTTTAGTTTCTACTGAAATTTCCATCCTTTGACAGGAGATGCTTTTCTGTCAATCCTATCTCGCCTAATCTCAATAGTCTTTGGTTTCTTAGTGTCTAACAAGATTCAAGATTCATACTTATTTATCATGTGTGCATCAAAACATATAGTGAAATGCGACACTTGGGTTAACCATTACATCCAAGGGTGTGCTGGGGATAGATCACAAGTGTCGCCAACATAACATGCCCACAATGCTCAGCATGACAACACAGAACACAACAAGCAATGTGGCAACGACAGCAAGACAAGCCCCATTCCTCCCTCCCACCCATGCATTCACATACCCCAGTACAGACCATCTCTCTCGGCCTCTAGCGGACTCTGATTCAGACTCAGATGCTCAAACATTGGGCCTTCGACTGCAACAATGGACTCGCTTTCCTTTAACCCCAGGGAAGGCCTCCAGCCTCTCATTCTAATTATCACACCTTTGAAAATTAATCTATGACGGGACAACCATCTAGGTGGAGAATTCCAAAGTAAAGAAATTTAAAGTTGTGTAAGGCATAGATAGGGTAAACAGTCAGAAGCTTTTTCACAGGACAGAAATGTTAAGTACTAAGTGACATGCATTCAAGGTGAGAGGAGAAAAGATTAAACAAGGTATGCAGGGCAAGTTTTTAAAAAATATATCTCCTATAGAGAGTCGTAGGTGCTTAGAACAGGCAGTGGGGATTATTGACGGAAGCAGGTATGAACGACAGTGGCATTTTAAAGGCTTTTAGATTAGATACTTGAATGTGCAGGGAGTGAAGGGAGGTGTATCACGTATAGGCAGAAGAGATTTTAATTTCATTGGCATCGTGTTCAGCAGGCCTGTTCCTCTGCTGTTCTGTTCTGTGTACTCCTCATTGCAGCCCAAGATGCCAACCCTGCATCTTATACTCATCAATCCAGACCTTCCAAACATAGACCCTCCACGTCTACCTGCCAAAACCTCTCAAAACCCTAGACGGTACAATGAGATCACCTCTTATTCTTCTAAAACTCCAGTGAATCCTACTCAATCAATCCTTGTGGAAATCTCAGTCTGGTGACTCCCCACTGCATCAACCCTGATGCGATCATATTTACCCTAAGGATCACATTCTGCTAGAGGTATCATAATCTGACCTCTCAGCTCAGGCCAGCATTAATGTTTATAGTCAGCATCCAAACATGTCATGGTGCCTCCAAATATGTACATAAAGACAGACAATTCTGTGCCAGAAAACTTACATCAGTAGAATCTGGTTAGACTTCAGTGGCTTAGTTGCTGGTAGATTTTAACTCTTTATCTGCCTGCTTTAAAAGGAGAATATAGGGCTTCTGACAATCCTTGGATGTCTCCAAATAACCAATCATTCCAACAGCTCACATTCTAGCACGATCTCACCAACCATCAGAACGGAGCCCAGTCTATCACTAAAACCAACCTTTCCTCTACTTCCCGCTGCCTCAGAAAAGCAGGCAGAATAATCAAAGACCCCTTCTACTGTGGAAATTCTGCCTTCTTCCCCCTTCCATTGCACAGAAGGTACCAAGGCTGAAGAACATATCAACAGCCTTGACAGCTTTTCTCCACTGTTATTGCACCCTAAGACACAGGAGCAGAATTAGCTCATTCAGCCTATTGATTCTTCTCCTCCTCCCATCATGGCTGATTTATTATCCTTTCAACCCCATCCTCTTGCCTTCTTCCTGTAACCTTTGATGCCCTGTAAATCAAAAATATATCAACCTCCGCTTTAAATATACCCAAATGACTTGGTCTCTACAGCTGTCTATGGCAATGACTTCCACAAATTCACCAGCCTTTAGCTAAAGAAATTCCTCCTTGCCTCTGTTCTAAAGGAATGCCCTTGTATTCTGAGGTTCTGCCTTCTGATCCTAGACTCCTCCACTATAGTAAACATACTGTCCACATCAACTCTGTCTCGGCCTTTCAATATTCGCTATGTTTTGATGAGATCACTCCTCCTCCTTCTAAACTCCAGTGAGTACAGGCCCAGGGCCATCAAATGCTCCTCATACATTAACCCTTTCATTCCTGGGATCATTCTCGTGCACCTCCTCTGGTCCCTCTCCAATACTTACACACCCTTTATTTAATAAAGGGCCAACAACTGCTCACGGTACGCCAAGTTCAGTCTCATCAATGCCTTATAATTCCTCAGCATTTCATCCTTTCTTTTATATTCTATCCTCTCAAAATTAATACCAACTTTGCATGTGCCTTCCTTACTACTGACCCAACCTGTAAATTAACCTTTAGGGAATCCTGCATGAGGACTCCTAAGTCCCAATTGAACCACTGATTTCTGAACCTTCTTCCATTTAGAAAGCAGTCTATGCCTTTGTTTCTTCCACCAAAGAGCAGGAACATACACTTCCCTACGCTGTATTCCATCTGCCACTTGTTTGCCCATTCTCCTAATCTGCCAAAGTCCTTCTGAAAACTCCATGCTTCCTCAACACTACATACCCCTCCACCTGCCTTCGTATTACCTGCAAACTTGGCCACAAAGTAATCAATTCCTTCCTTCTTCCAAATAAATACATAACATGAAAAATTGTCATAAGACCAGCCCCAATAGAACACCACTAGTGACGCTAAACTAACCAACCTGAAAAGCTCCCTTTTATTCCCACTCAATGCCTCCTTCCAGTCAGCCAAACTTCTATCTATGTTAGTATCTTTCCTGTAATACCATGGGCTCTTATCATTTTTAGCAGCCTCATATGTGGCACCTTGTCAATGGCCTTGTGAAAATTCAAGTAAACAACATCTTTGTCTATACTGCTCGTTATTTCTTCGAAGAATTCCAACAGATCTGTCAGGCAAGATTAAAGAAACCATGCTGATTTTGGCCTATTTTATCATATGCCTTCAAGTACCCCGAAACCTCATTCTTATTATTGGACTCCACCATCTTACCAACCATTGAAGTCAAACTAACTGGCCTATAATCTCCTGTCTCTTTCCTCCTTCCATTCTTAAAGAGTGTAGTGGCATATGCAATTTTCCATTCCTCCGGAATCATTGCAAAATTTAGTGATTCTTGAAAAATCACTACTAATGCACCCATAGTCTGTTCAGCTACCTCTTTTAGAACACTGGGGTGTAGGCCATCTGGCCCAGGTGACTTACCTACTTTCAGACTGTTCAGCTTCCCAAGCACCTTCTCCACAGTAATAGCAACTACATTCACTTCTGCCCCCTGACACTCTTGAACTTCTGGAATGCTGCTCTCGTCTTCTACAGTGAAAACTGATGCAAAATATTTATTATGTTTGTTCACCATTTCTTTTTCTTCCATTACTACCTCTGTCCACGTTCACGTTCACAGTCTGATATCCACTCTTGCAACCCTTTTGTCCTTTATATGTCAAAAGAAAAGCTTTTGGCATCCTCATTTATATTATTGGCTAACTTACCTTCATATTTCATTTTTACACTCCTTATTACTATTTTAGTTGCCTTGTGTTGGTTTTTAAAAGTTTCCCAATCCTCTGGCTTCCAAATTATTTTGCTACATTGTCTTTTCTACCTTCTCTTTTCCTTTCATGCTCTTTTTGACTTCCTTTGTCAGCCATGGTTGCCTCATCCTCCCTTTAGAATACTTCTTTTTCATCAGGATGTATCTGTCCTGCACCTTCTGAATTGCTCCCGGAAACTCCAGCCATTGCTGTTCTGCTGTCATCCCTGCTAGTGCAATCATCTTTACCCAGCTCCTTTCTCATGCTTCTGTAGTTCCCTTTACTCCACTGTAATTCTGATACAACTGATATTAGCTTCTCCTTTCAAACTGTAGAGTGAATTCTATCATATTATGATCACTCCCTCCTAAGTGATCTTTTACCCTAAGCTCCCTTATTGAATATGGTTCATTGCAGTCCACCCAGTCCAGAATTACCTTAGCCCAGTGGGCTCAACCACAAGCTGCTCTAAAAAGCCATTTCATAGGCCTTCTACAAATTCCCTCTTTTAGAATCCAGCACCAACCTGATTTTCCCAATCTACCTGCTTATTGGAATCCCCCACTTTTGTAAAATTGTCCTTATTACATGCCTTTTCTAACTCACGTTGTAATCTGTAGCCCAAATCCTGGCTATTGCTCGGAGGTCTGTATATGATTCCCATCAGAATCTTTTTACCTTTGCAGTTTCTTAGCTCTACCTACAAGGATACTAAATCTCCTGATCTTCTATCACCTCTTTCTAAGGATTTGTTTTAACTTTATACCAACAGAACCACCCCACTCTTCTGCCTACCTCCCTCACCTATCAATACAATGTATATCTTCTCGTGTTTAGCTCCCAACAACGATCTTCTTTCAGCCACGACTCAGTGATGCCCTTATCATCATACCTGCCAATTTCTAACTGTACGACAAGATCATCTGCCTTATTCTGTATGCCATTTGCACTCAAATATAACACCTTCAGTTCTTTCAATTTTATTGTAATGTTACTTGAAGTTAAATTCCTATCCTTGTCTAAACTTTTTGTCTTTTTATTTGTTCGAGACTTTCATAACTTCTCCACTCTCCTCCCCTTTATTTTATCCTCACCTTTCCAATCCATTGAGCTGTTGAATCCACTATTTAATTTAAAGACATACTTTAACCTGTCCCACTGACTGCAGTTTTGCCCCATCATCTGCCTGTGCTTCCTTGCAGTTTCACTGCACACTGCCTCATCCTCTGCCCCATGACTTTGGATCCCATCCCCCTGCCAAATGAGTTTAAACCCTCCCCAACAGCTCTATTGGTCCCCCTCAAGTTCAGGTGTAACCCACACTTTCTGTACAGGTCATACTTCCGCCAGAAGAGATTCCAATATCCAGAAATCTGAAACCTTGCCTGCTGCTCCAGTTCCTCAGCCAGTATTCATCTGCCAAATAATTACCCTTACTAGCATATGGCACAAGCGGTAATCCAGAGATTACTACCCTTGAGGTCCTGCTTTTCAGCTTCCTACCTAACTCCCTATATTCTCTTTTCAAGATCTCCTCCCTTTTCCTACCTATGTCATTGGTACCAATTATGTGCCATGACTTCCAGCTGCCTATTCTCCCCATTTGGAATGCCGTGGACCCAGTCCAAGATATTTCCAACCTTGGCACATGGGATGAACATCACATCCAGGTGTCTCTTTCACGACCACAGAGCCTCCTGTGTGCTCCTCTAAGCATGGAATACCCTATACCCTATGTACTCCACTTCTTCCCCTCCCCTTCTGAGTCACCGGGTCATACTCACTACCAGGAACCTGCCTGCTGCAGCTTTTCCCTGGTAACGGTATCCAACGGCAATACTTATTATTGGGGCAATGGCCTCAGGGGTAATCTGTACGATTTCCTTTCCCTTGTACTCCTGCTCAGACCTCCTATACGGTATGTCCCGATGAAGTCTCTCTGCTCCAAACGCCGACTATGTTCTGTCCCAATGAAGTCTCTCTGCCCGAAATTCTGACTATGTCCTGTCCCGATGAAGGGTCTCTGCCCGAAATTCCGACTGTCCTGTCCTGATGAAGGCCCTTTGCCCAAAACATCAAATGTGGCCTGATGAAGGGTCTTGACCCAAAATGTCGAATGTTTATTACACTCCATAGATACTGCGTAACCTGCTGAGTTCCTCCAGCATATTATGTTTGCTGCCCTGGACTCCCAGCATCTGTATAAGCCCTTGTGTTTGTGTGTACAATGTATGGTAAAGAGAAACTCTCGGTCTCTCACTCTACCTTGTCATGACCTTTGCACCTTGCCGACTTGCCATGCATTTTCTCTGTAACTGAAACAACCCTGCATTCTGTTCTGCTTTCTTTTGCACCATCGCAAGCTGCTTATGCATGGAAATGATCTGTCTGGATGGCGTGCAAGCATCTTGGTACATGTAACAATAATAAACTAATCACCAATTGTGAATCAGTTCAGGCTTTTCTCATGCAATGCCAGACAGAAGGAGCAGACGGAGACATACACAAGTGTATATGTGCAGACCACACACTCACACATGCCCCACAGTAACTACTGGACTGGAATTCTGAAATTGAAAGATTTTTTGGAAATTCTGCAGCAGGTCTGGTAGCATGTAAGGAGAAAGAAACATCTACATTTTCAGGCCAGTGACATTTCATCAGAACTCCATAATCTAGAGGATGACTTTGTACCTTTAATGAAAAGTCATTATGTCTGGTTTTCTCTTCACAGAAGCTGTCTGATTTGCTGAGTGCTTCCAGCATTCTCGGTTTCAGATTAGAAGCTGTGTGATGTTATATATTTGAATGACACTCTGTTCTTGATGCAGGAATTGACTGGTGGATATCTAGAACACAGCACAGTAAATCACACAAACAGCTTTCTTTAGCCCTTTAACTTCTTCAGTTATCACCTCCCAACTTCTCACTTCACTCCCACACAGCCATCTTCCCCTCACCTCCCCTCCTTTCTCTCCCCCCACCTTCTTATACTGGCCTTTTCCCCCTTCCTTTCCAGTCCTGGTGAAGGGTCTCGGCCTGAAACATCGACAGTTTATTCCCCTCCATAGGAGCTGCCTGACCAGCTGAGTTCCTCCAGCGTTCGTTTGTGAGTTATTCAGCCCACTGTGTTGTGCCAAACTAATTAAGCTAATGACACCTAATCCATATCTTCATTGTCTGCACATCCATGTGCTCAGATAAAATCCTCTTTCACACTTCCATTGCTTCTGCTTCCACCAACAATGCCACTGTGTAAAAACCTTCTCCACACTTCTTATAGAAAGAACATAGAACAATACAACACAGTACAGGCCCTTCAGATCTTAATTATGTGCCAACCTCTTAACCCACTCAAAGATCAATCTAACCCTTCCCTTCTACATCCCGGTCCAATTTTCTATTATCTTAATGCCTCTCTAAGACTGTCTTAAGTATCCCTGATGTAGCTGCCTCTACGACCACCCCTGGCAGCACATTTCACATACCCATCTTTCTCACTGTAAGAAACTTACCTCTGACATCTCCCCCTGTACTTTCCTCCAATCACCTTCAAAGTAGATCCTCTCATATTAGTCATTTCCACCCCTGGAAAAGGGTTCTGGCTAACCACTTATCTATGCCTCTTATCATCCTGTCATCTCTCATCCTCTTTCACTCCAAAGAGGAAAGCCCCAGCTCACTCAACCTATCCTCATAACATATGCTCTCTCATCCAGGCAGCATCCTGGTAAATGTCCTCTGTATTGTCTCTAAATTCCACTTTCTTCCTATAACGAGGTGATCAGAACTGAACAGCATATTCCATTAGTGGTCTAACCAGGCTTTTATAGAGCTGTAACATTACCTCATAGCTCTTGAATCAATCCCCTGACTAATGGAGACCAACACACCATACACCTTCTTAACAGTGCTATCAACTTCTCTCTTGAACAGTTCTCTCTTAACTTAAATGCATGACCTCTATTTTAAATATTTCAACACTGGTGTAAAGATACCAGCTGTCTATTCTCCATGAGACTCCTAACTTTATTAACCTCTGTCAACTAGCTGCCTTCCAAATAATGGCACATGAAGAAGCAGATGGAGTTCACACCAGATACGTGTGAAGGGATTCATTTTGGTAGGTCAAATATGATGGCAGAATATAGTATTAATGGTAAGACTCTTGGCAGTGTGGAGGATCAGAGGTATCTTGGGGTCTGAGTTCATAGGACGTTCAAAGCAGCTGTGCAGGTTGACTGTTTTTAAGAAGGCGTATGGTGTATTGGCCTTCATCAATCATGGAATTGAATTTAGGAGCTGAGAGGTAATGTTGTAGCTATATAGGACCCTGGTCAGGTCCCACTTGGAGTACTGTGCTCAGTTCTGGTCGCCTCACTACAGGAAGGATGTGGAAGCCATAGAAAGGGTGCAGAGAAGATTTACAAGGATGTTACCTGGATTATGAAAACAGGTTGAGTGAACTCGGCCTTTTCCCCTTGGAGCGACGGAGGATGAGCGGTGATCTAATAGACGTGTACAAGATGATGAGAGGCATTGATCATGTGGATAGTCAGAGGCTTTTTCCCAGGGCTGAAATGGTTGCCACAAGAGGACGCAGGTTTAAGGTGCTGGGGAGTTGGTACAGAGGAGATGTCAGGGGTAAGCCTTTTACTCAGAGAGTGGTGAGTGCGTGGAATGGGCTGCCAGCAATGGTGGTGGAGGCAGATACAATAGGATCTTTTATGGAGCTTAGTAAGATAGAGGGCTATAGGTAAGCCTAATAATTTCTAAGGTAGGGACATGTTTGGCACAACTTTGTGGGCCGAAGGGCCTGCATTGTGCTGTAGGTTTTCTATGTTTCTATGAACTTGGAAACTAGGTATATAAGTATTTGAAAAATACAAACCCTATCTACTTTCATCTGTTACAGAACTGTCATATTTGTTCTATCTGTTCAGTGAGTATTGTATGTATATTTAAGAATGAGATATTTAACAATGGAAAGATGTAATGTAATCTTTGTTTATAGGTTACCTTTGGGGACCGGATAATTCCAATTGAGCAAGGTTTGCTGATTCGTCAAATCAATCATCATGATGCTGGTGTCTATCATTGCCAAATTGAGGACCATGGTTTGCGCTGGACACTAACGAAGGTGCGACTCAATGTGGTTACTGCTGACCTGCTTGCAAATCTATACGAAGGTGATGGACGTTCAGCTGGCCCCATGAAAGACTGGTCTCTTCCAGGCCCCGGTCACGGCATTCAGCCCTGGTACAAGAACATCATGAGCCTCATCAATTACCCATCCAAGATGGACTTTTACTGTGAGCAGGTCTGGCAGAAAGACTTCAAGAAGAAACGGAACAGATTACGTTCAGGCAAAAAGCACCGCAGCGTGGAGCCCATGAGGAAAAGCAAAGCTACGGTGGGAGGCAGACGGAACAGGAACAAACAGCACAAGTTACAGCGATCTCCCCGCAGCACCTAAATGTTGGTTGACAGACATTTCTCCAGAGTAATAGGAGACTCAACAGCCTCATAACCCTTTGGACTCTGATAAGTTCAAAGTCTTTGCTTGCAGCACCACCTTTGACTTGCTTTTGGCCGAGGGCAAATGTTTAATTCTCCATCTGTACTTTTTCATGGAAGTGGGAGAGATTTCCAATCTGTATTTGAAACAGATTGACATAAGATAGTTCCCAGCTGACTGTACTTTCTAAACAGAAATCATTTATGTAGGGCCTTTAAATATCATAGAATCTGGTTATCTACATGTGAGTCTATAGATCAGAAGAGCTTATGGCAGTGAGGAATACCACAAAATATTTCTACTATGTTAAGGGGAACTGATTCCAATAGATTTATACCACAACTCTAAATATTTAGCTGTTGTGAAATCTGTGAAGTTCAAATTTAAACAGAGAAAATGTCTTGACTATGTCAAAATCCATGCAATGTAGAGGACCTCTACCTTAAGGCTCTTGCAGTGGAAGAACTAAAGAATGAGAAGTTAAATCTGGCATTCCTTTAGCCAGAGGGTGGTGAATCTGTGGAATCCATTGCCATGGATCACTGTGGAGGTCAAGTCATTGGGTATATTTAAAGTGGAGGTTGATAGGTTCTTGATTTGTAAGGGCATCAAAGGTTACGGGGAGAAGGCAAGGGAATGGGTTGACTGAATAGTGGCACAGACATTGAGCCCAATGGCCTAATTCAGCTCATATGTCTTATCATCTTATTAGGATTTTCTCCATGACTCACTGGGGTTAGTTAATGGGATGCAGAACCATACTTTCAATTCTTGGTTTCGACTGAGTGAGCAGACCTGAATGCATGGTAATTGCTGGAAACATTGAAGCTGACCACAAGAATGCAAGGCCAGGACTGGGTGAAACCAACCTGATATCTAATCACTGTCCAATGATCCCCGGTTAAAAATGGTGTGGAGTGAATGTGAAAGTCAGGATTAGGCTTCATAATACAATGTTAGTCATGAAAGCTCGCAATGAAGACAGCAGCAACAAATGCTGGTGCAAAGATCTATGGGCCTATCTCCAAACAAATAGACTGGGAATATAAAGAAAATTGTTATGAAAAAATCCAAACATTACTCTGAAAATAAACTAGTATAAGCCAGAATTAGTTTGGCTAATTTAGGGACAAAATAAATTTACATTGATGTACAAGATGCCTATTTGACATTCGTAAAACATTTATGCAAACTTACAAGAACTTCATTTGGATTGTTTTCTTGGAACAGTTCTCTGAATAGTTGCTCATATTGGGGAGTTATGGGGATGCCTTTTCTGACCGAGTCCCAGGCAAGATGTGTGACCTATTGTAAAATCACCAGTAACATATCTAAATGTACTTTCTTGGAGTTTGTGATTTAACTGCACTGGATTCTACCCGATTCAATATTATAAACCCCATACCTTTCCCTTACACCCACCCCTCTCCTAACTGTTAATTCCCATGTTGATTTATTGCAACACAATACAAGATGGTATTGATACAAAAACTATCTGTGGAATTTGTGGCCATGAGCGGCTTTGGAGGTCAAGTCATTGGGTGTATTTAAGGCTGAGATAGATAGATTCTTGATTAGCCAGGGCATCAAAAGGATACGAGGTGAAAGCAGGGGAGTGGGTATGACTGGAGGAATTGGATGAGCCCATGGTTGAATGGTGGAGCAGATTCGATGGGCAAAATGGCCTACTTCTGCTCCTATATCTTATGGTCTTATGGCATGGGTGCTGGAAATATAAAAGAAACCAGAAAATCCTGGAAATACTCAGGCAGTCAGGCTGCATTTGCAGAGAGAAATACTCAGTGAGTCCAGTTTTATTGGAGCAGGTGACCCCCTTTGTTATCCACAGTTATGCATTTAGAATGAAGTTCCTATTGCCAAATTCCAGTGACTGTAACCAGAGATATGATTATAGAGTGTAGAGCATGCCTTTCAGACCATTTAGTTCATGCTGCCCTGTTACTTTGCCTAGTCCCATTGAATTACATCCAGTCCATAGCCTTCCATACCTCTCCCTCCCATCTACTCATCCAGATTTCTCTTAAGTATTGAAATTGGACCCACATGCACAACTTCAGCTGGTAGTTTGGTCCACACTTACACCACCCTCTGAGTGAAGGAGATTCCCCCCCCCCTTAGATTCCCCTTAATTATTTCATCTTTCACCCTCAACCTATGACTTCTAATTAGGTATTAGGTGTAAGAAATAAGGATCAGGGGGTGGGGTAGGTGGTCTGAGGCTGTGAGGACTCCGAAAATGTGAAGTAAGGGATGGAACACATTGGAACAAGTTGGCTTTGGGAGCAGCAGCGGCTCCGTGATTTTGCCTTTGGATGTGATACAGAGGCTAGATACAGTTGAGTTGGAGCTGGGCTCTGCTCCAGGATCACTCAGTATCCTGTCAGTCCGAATCAGAATCAGATTTAATATCACTGGCATATGTCACGAAATTTGTTGCTTTGCAGCTGCAGTATGGGACAATCCATAATAATAGAAAAAGCTACAAATTGCAGTAAGAATATATATATAAATTATTTAATTAAGTATTGCAAACAGAGAGCATAAATTGGAAGTTAAGTAGTGAGGTAGTGTAGATGGATTCATTTTCCATTCAAAAATCTGAGGCAGAGGGGAAGAAACTATTCCTAAAACATTGAGTATGTGTCTTGAGGCTCCTGTACCTCCTCCTTGATGGTAGTAATGAGAAGAGGGCATGTCCTGAGTGATAGGTGTCCTCAGTGAAGGATGTCCCTTTTTGAGGCATCACCTTTTGAAGGTGTCCTCGATGCTGGGAAGGCTGATGCCCATAATGGAACTGGCTGAGTTTACAATTTTCAGCAGATTTTTCTGATCCTGTGCAGTGGCCCCTCCAGACCAGACGATGATACAACCAGTCAGCAACTTCTCCACAGTACATCTGTAGAAATTTACTAGAGTCTTTGGTGATATACCAAGTCTCCTCAAATTCCTAATGAAATATAGCTACTGGCATGCCTTCTTTGTAATTGCATCAATATGTTAGGCCCAGGATAGATCTTCAGAGATGTTGACACGCAGGAACTTGAAAGTGCTCAAGTTCCACAGTCCACAGTCAATTCCTTGGTCTTTCTGATGTTGAGTCCAAGGTTGCTGTTACCACTCAACCAGCTGACCTGCCTCACTCACTCCATCATCTGAAACTCTGTCGACAATAGTTGTATCATCGGCAAATTTTCAGGTGATGGTTTTTGAGTTGTGCCAGGCCTCACAGTCATGAGTAACGAAAGAGTAGAGCAGTGAGCCAAATACACATCCTTGAGGTGTTGATTGTCAGTGAGGAGGAGATATTATTTAGAGTCAACACTAACTGTGGTCTCCCAATGAGAAAGTCAAGGATACAGTTGCAGATGGAGGTACAGAGGCTCTGGTTTCAGAGTTTGTTGTCCAAGTATGAATTTATTGCACTGACAAAAATAAAAAATCAAGGAGGGGTGTTGTGGGGGTTGTTTTACATTTGGTGAAGTGATCTTATTGTTACTTCATTCTGGTTTCAGAAGATAATCATTATGGTATTTTGAAGAAATGGCAATATTATGCCCAGGTCAGGACAATGTGTCTTGGAGGTAGTGGTGTTTTGCTGATAATTGCTATCTTTTTCTAATGCTTGTAAATTCCCATTCCTCTTTCCTTATTTCCCTATACTCCTGAAATGTGTTCTCTATCATACTAACTCCCTTTGATTATGAAAGGTAACTTACAGTGGCCAATGTGCATATCAGGATTTGGATGACTTCGACATTCCCAGGGAAAACCCACGCAGTCACAGGGAGAACGTGCAACCTCTGCAAAGACTGTGGAGAGTTAGGATCAAACCAGGTCCCTGGATCTAGAGGCAGCAACACTAACTCTTGCATCATTCTCATCTCTCCAGTGATGCAAGGTTTGGGAGCTGTTTTCACATTCCAATAGTATATATTTCTCAATTAGGTTGCAACAAATTTAGAATATTCAGAGTTACTACCGGTTTATAGACAGTGAGAAATTACAGTTAGTGAGAATTAAACAACTCTATGCAGGTCCAGAGCTTTTTACTTTTTGAATTTATCTGTTAATCCAACTTGATAATGGTAACAAAGGTTACAGAAATATTGTTACAGTCTTCAGATGTTAATAGGCCTTTGGTCAGAAGCTGCTTTAACTTATGTAGTGAAACGCTTCAGCTTACTATATGACCTCATTTACAAAGTGTAAATGTAAAGCTATTTAAATCATTATTATTACCTGGGTGGCAGTTTTTGTGAAAATGGTTAAGGGCGAGGGCTCAAAAGGTGTTGGCTGCCGGGTTCCGAAGGCATTCACTGCTTTTGTTAGTATTATTTAATTTTATTTGTGTTTTTTCTGTACATTTGTTTTTTTTTTCTCCTTGAGATATGTACATATTTAGTTTTTGACTTCTGTTATTAATAATGGCAATGTGTCCTGCATCTCAGCTTTGAAATAAAATTGAATGATACGCCTGCCTTTCTCATGTGTTTCTGCAGTATTTCTGTTCCCTTCCCTGTCTCTACTGCCATACCCATTCGATAGCCACAATTAAAGATGTGGCTGGGAGTGATTGAATTCACCTCATTCACAATGCCCTTTTTAGTGTTTGGAGCCCATCTGTAGGATAGCTGTCAAAGATAACCCTCACTTCAAATTTTAAAGTAAATTTATTATCAAAGTAAGTATATGTCACCAATACAATAGAATTTATGAAAAACTCTAAATAATAAAAACTTTGTTACTTGTTTTTGCATAGTAATGTGGATGACATAAGGATGGTTGGAGGTTGTGAATGAAGAGGTGGTGTTTGAAGTAGTGAAGATGTTTCTCAAGGAAATAACATAGGACAGTAACTTACTAATTATGTTTCTGAATCAATAATACAAAGAGGTAGACTAATCTACCAGAGAACACAAGTTCAAAGCTCTGTGGTGCACTACCCTGACAAAGCTAGAAGAGCAGTTGTCTTGATGTTCAAGCTCAACCTCTGTGTGGAGTTTGCACCTTCTCCTCATGACCGGGTGGGTTTTTACTGAGTGCGCTGGTTTCCTCCAACACCTTGGGGGATCCTGGTAGCATAGCAGTTAATGTAATGCTATTCCAGCACCAGAGACATAGGTTCAATCCCCCCGCTGTCTGTAAGGAGTTTGGGCCAGAAGGGTCTGTTACTGTATCTCAAAATTAATAAATCTCAAAGAGATGCTGGTCAGAAGGTTAAATGTCAGTTATCCCTAGTGTGTAGGAGATAGGGGAAGAAGAGGGAAATGTTGGGAGAATAAAATAAATTGGTGTAAATATGCTTATTGGTTGCCAAAGACTCATTGGACTGAAGGGCCAATTTCTGAGCTGTGTGACTCTATGACAGCAGGAGAATTTATGTTTAATTCTAGCACTGAGAATCCATCACAATTAAAAGTCACCATGAAGAATGCGGATTAGAGTCAGGCAATCATAAAGTTACATAGCAGAGAAACAGAGCCTTTGGCCCAACTCATCCCAGTTGCCTAATTAAGTTGCTCCCATTTGTCTGTATTTGGCCTATATTGCTCCAAAACTTTTCTATCCATGAAGCTATTTAAATATTTTTAAATATTGTAATTGTTTTCACCTCTACCACAACCAGCAATGTAAGTTTAGGACGCCAAAGAAAATGGTGGCCTTGAGTTATGAGAGTTGATATAACCTGTCTACTGTAAAAAAAAAGAGTGATGGGCCACTCCCTTTAATCTCAACTATCCAATTGATTCCCTCTGAGTATCAATGTTCTGTCAGAAACTTCAAGACTAGCTTGCCATTGGAAAGTGTTCTAGAAAATGTTACTCACATAGTTGGCATGTTAAAACAGTGTTTTGGATAATGCTAGCAGCAAATTAGGCCATGGGAATCAATTGCTAAATTGTATAAAAACAAGATCCAACACTGAATGAAAGTCCAAAAAATCCAGACACTGAAAATCTGAAATATAAACAAAGTGCTGGAAAACATTCAGCAGGTCAGGCAGCATCTGTGGAGAGAGGAATTGCTAACATTTAAGGTCTGGGACCTTTACTGAGGGGAGTGGGTGGATACAAAAGAGCATGTGAATGGGAAGTGTGCCGGAGTCAAAAACACAAACAAAATTCTTCTCAGCACAGTCTCCACACATGATACATTAAACTGTGACCAGCACATATCCTGAAAGGAACATGCCCAATGTTTCTCAAATGCGAAAATCGACGATCAGAGAAGGACATGATCCTTCAAGGCACATTCTCCCTCCCATTGCCCTCCCCCCGCCCCACAGCCCGACACAACTACACGTTATGATTGCTACACAGAGAGAGAAGATAGAGATGGCACCAGGAAGAACATTAAAGTGCTGGTGAGTAAGGAACACCTCAGGGTAGAAAATTCATGTACAATGGTATGTAGGGCTCTCAGAACCAGTATCTGTGGTGTTAACTATTCAGGCATACAAGATAGCATAACAATTCTCCGTCGGTTAGTCCCCCCCCACCTCATCTACAGTCATAACCTAAACATTCCAGACACAGAAACCTATTACAGCATTAAATAACGTTACAGAGAAGCCACTTCATTACAACAATAGAGAGAAGCCATTTTGTTAGCCTGAACAGTTAGCACCACAGTTACTGTTACTGAGAGCCCTGCAGGTACTATACCAAGAAAATACGATGCAATTGCTAGCTAATTCAAGGTAAGCTCTATAGATCTATAGTGTTGTTAAGTACTGTCCTTTAAACTGCAAAAACATCACCCTACACACACACACACTCACACACACACACACACACACACACACACACACACACACACACACACACACACACACACACACACACACACACACACACACACACACACACACACACACACACACACACACACACACACACACACCCTTCCTAAATATAATTTTCACCAGTTCACATTGCTTGCTCCATACCCTTCATTGAGGAAGAAACACTAGAAAATAAGAGGGAGTTCCCTCATAGAGGAAAGGGTCTTCTTAGATACATTTCCTCATCAGGGTGGAGGGGTAGTTCCTCCTGCCATAGGTACCCACTGAGGCTCAAGGTTTATAAGTTAAGTGAGTGACTCAGTGTTTATGATCTCCAAAGACACTGGTTTGAAGATGGTCTGAGCATGGTGGACATTATAGTGTAAACTGGGGGCAATGGCACCTTAAAGCAAAGCTCAATGAGTTACGTTCCTTATTTATTGAGCATGTCGAACTGCCATCATTTTCTGAGCTCCATATGATATATGACACAAGAACTGAAGAAAATAGAAGCAAGAGTAGGCCACTCAGCTTCCCCAAGCATGCCTCACCATCCAACATGTTCGTGGTTGGCCTGCACTAGGTCTTATCTTCTTTCTGTGCCAGTTGCTCAGCTTTATTTAACAATGAGGTTACATTTCCCTTTTCTATGGAGGGATTCAAATTCATACCCCAGCTTCTGGACGCAAGCAGTTTAACACCGTGCTGCCAAAATTGCTGCGGTACTAGGGAAAAGATGATGTCCCATATTCCGATTCACTTTGATGTTAAAATATGAGACTGGAAATGATATAATAACTAGCTTGAAGTTAAACCTCATGAATTGCAAAAGACACAGAGGTACCTTACATACAGTATATTTACTGATTGATTAGCGAAAGTTGTAGTGTCAGAAGATAGCTGTACATTTAATATAGTGTAGCTTCAGTAATAATTTCCAGGGTCGATTGGAAGCTGAGGCCCAATGAGCGGAGACTGAATCTGCGAATCTCGGTGAGTCCGCTGGGGAAGTCAAAGACCCAACATCTGCAAGCTCAAATCCAAGTCCGCGAGAGATTGGACACAGAAGACCAAAGTCCTGTTGGGAAGTGGCCTGGTCGAGGGAAGTGCTTGGTATGAAAAGTGCTAGTTTTTGGCTCGAGAGTCTTCGACGAGGACTACGCCAGGCACTATTGCAGAGGGTGAAGACATGACCGCTAAGCTGATTCAGTGTGCTACGTGCATGATGTGGGAGATCAGGGACACTGATCTGGCCCCCGGCTGCTACAGCTGTGGAAAGTTTGTCCAGATTCAGCTTCTGAAGAAGCATGTTGCAGCACTGAAGAAAGAACTGGATAACCTCAGATTTATCTGCGAAAACGAGGGTTTTCTGGACAGGACCTACAGTGAGGTCATTACACCGAGGATACCAGAAGAGAGAAAGAGGGCGACGATGAGGAAGGAAAGGATGATTGAAGTACAGGAGATCCCATGGAATGTACCTCTCATAAACAGGTTCACCCTCTTGGAAGCTGTCAGGACAGAAGATACTGCCAGTCTGAGAGGCAGACAGGTCTGCGAGCCGAAAATTGGTGCAGAAGCAGAGCCGAGGAGTCAGACATCAGGAAGAGCTGTGGTAGTAGGGGACTCCATGGTAAGAGGTACAGAAAGGGGTTTCTGCGGCAATAGGCGAGATTTAAGGATGATGTGTTGCCTCCCTGGTGCTAGGATCCAGGACCGATTGTAGGGAATCCTCAGGGGTGAAGGTGAACAGCCGGAAGTGGTAGTGCACGTCAGCACAAATGGCATTGGGAAGAAGAGGAAGGATGTTCTGCAGCGGGACTTCAGAGAACTCGGAAGAAGGCTGAAAAGCAGGACTTCCAGGGTGGTTATCTCTGGTTTGCTTCCAGTTCCTCGTGCTGGAGAGGGCAGGAACAGGAAGATAATGGATCTGAATGTGTGGCTGAGGAACTGGTGCAGGAAGCAAGGATTTACATTCTTGGACCACTGGGATCTGTTTTGGGGTAGGGATGAATTGTACAAAAGGAACAGGTTGCACCTTAATAGGTGGGGGACCAGCATTCTGACAGACAGGTTTGCCACTGCAACACAGATGTGTTTAAACTAAGTAGTGGGGGGGGGAGGGGATGAACTGGAAATATAAGGATGGAGTTAAAGGGAAAGTGAAAATAAGAAAAGTTAAAAAGGACAACAGAATCAATGGAGTAGAAAGCTCAAGAAGAGATCATACAGTATGGCCAAGTGAAATAGGAATTGATATGAAAGGAGAGGGGAGTACCGAATTAAAAGTATTATATATGAATGCACAAAGTATAAGGAATAAAGTAGATGAGCTTGAGGATCAGTCGGAAATCGACAAGTATGATGTTGTGGGAATAACTGAGACATGGCTTCAAGCGGACAGGGCCTGGGAAATGAATATTCAAGGATATACATCTTATCGAAAGGACAGACTGACTGACAGAGGGGGTGGGGTGGCTCTGTTGGTGAGGAATGATATTCAGTACCTTGCGAGGGGAGACATAGAATCTGGGGATGTAGAGTCAGTATGGATAGAACTGAGAAATTCTAAGGGTAGGAAGACCCTAATGGGAGTTATCTACAGGCCCCCAAACTGCAGTCTGGATGTAGGGTGTAAGTTGAATGAAGAGTTAAAATTGACATGTCGCAAAGGTAATGATATAGTTGTCATTGGGGGATTTCAACATGCAGGTAGACTGGGAGAATCAGAATGGTACTGAACCCCAAGAACGGGAGTTTGTGGAGTGCCTCCAAGATGGATTCTTAGAACAGCTTGTACTGGAGCCTACCAGGGAGAAGGCAATTCTAGATTTAGTGTTGTGCAATGAACCGGATTTGATCAGGGACCTTGAGATAAAGGAACCATTAGGAGGTAGTGACTATAATATGATATGTTTTAGCTTACAATTTGAGAAGGAGAAGGGAAAATCGGATGTGTCAGTATTACAGTTGAACAAAGGGAACTATGGAGCTAGGGAGGAGCTGGCCAAAATTCAATGGAACAATACCCTAGCAGGGAAGACAGTGGAACAACAATGGCAGGTATTTCTGGGAATAATGCAGAAGGTGCAGGATCGGTTCATTCCAAAAAGGAAGAAAGATCCTAAGGGGAGTAAGGGGTGGCCGTGGCTGACGAGGGAAGTAAAGGGCAGTATAAAAATAAAAGAGAAGTATAACATAGCAAAGATGAGTGGGAAACCGGAGGACTGGGAAGCTTTTAAAGAGCAACAGTAGATAACAAAAAAGGCAATACGCTAAGAAAAAATGAGGTACGAAGGTAAACTAGCCAAGAATATAAAGGAGGATAGTAAAAACTTCTTTAGGTATGTGAATAGCAAAAAAATAGTTAAGACCAAAATTGGGCCATTGAAGACAGAAACGGGTGAATTTATTATGGGGAACAAGGAAATGGCAGATGAGTTGAACAGGTACTTTGGATCTGTCTTCACTAGGGAAGACACAAACAATCTCCCAGATGTAATAGTGGCCAAAGGAACTAGGGTAAAGGATGAACTGAAAGAAATTTATATTAGGCAAGAAACGGTGTTGGATAGACTGTTGAGTCTGAAGGCTGATAAGTCCCTGGGACCTGATGGTCTGCATCCCAGGGTACTTAAAGAGGTGGCTCTAGAAATCATGGACACATTGGTAATTATTTTCCAATGTTCCATAGATTCAGGAACAGTTCCTGCTGATTAGAGGGTGGCTAATGTTGTCTCACTTTTCAAGAAAGGAGGAAGAGGGAAAACAGGGAATTATAGACCAGTCAGCCTGACGTCAGTGGTGGGAAAGATGCTGGAGTCAATTATAAAAGAGGAAATTACGACACATTTGGATAGCAGTCCAAGTCAGCATGGATTTATGAAGGGAAAACCATGCTTGACTAATCTTCTGGAGTTTTTTGAGGATGTAACTATGAAAATGGACAAGGGAGAGACAGTGGATGTAGTGTACCTGGACTTCCAGAAAGCTTTTGATAAAGTCCCACATAGGAGATTAGTGGGCAAAATTAGGGCACATGGTATTGGGGGCAGAGTACTGACATGGATTGAAAATTAGCTGGCTGACAGGAAACAAAGAGTAGTGATTAATGTGTCCCTTTCGGAATGGCAGGCTGTGACCAGTGGGGTACTGCAAAGTTCGGTGCTGGGACCGCAGCTGTTTACAATATACATTAATGATTTAGATGAAGGGATTAAAAGTAACATTAGCAAATTTGCTGATGACACAAATCTGGGTGGCAGTGTGAAATGTCAGGAGGATGTAATGAGAATGCAGGGTGACTTGGATAGGTTGGGTGAGTGGGCAAATGTATGGCATGAGCAGTTTAATGTGGATAAGTGTGAGGTTATCCACTTTGGTGGCAAGAACAGGAAGGCAGATTACTATCTGAATGGTGTCAAGTTAGGAAAAGGGGAAGTACAACAAGATCTAGATATTCTTGTACATCAGTCAATGAAAGCAAGCATGCAGGTACAGCAGGCAGTGAAGAAAGCTAAGAGCATGCTGGCCTTCATAGCAAGAGGAATTGAGTACAGGAGTAAAGAGGTCCTTCTGCAGCTGTACAGGGCCCTGGTGAGACCCCACCTGGAGTATTATGTGCAGTTTTGGTCTCCAAATTTGAGGAAGGACATTCTTGCTATTGAGGGAGTGCAGCGTAGGTTCACAAGGTTAATTCCCTGAATGGCGGGACTGTCATATGTTGAAAGATTGGAGCGACTGGGCTTGTATACACTGGAATTTAGAAGGATGAGAGGGGATCTGATAGAAACATAAGACTATTAAGGGATTGGACACACTGGAGGCAGGAAGCATGTTCCCGCGGATGGGTGAGTCCAGAACTAGAGGCCACAGTTTAAGAATAAGGGGTAGGCCATTTAGAACAGAGATGCGGAAAAACTTTTTCACCGAGAGAGTGGTGGATATGTGGAATGCTCTGCCCCAGAAGGCAGTGGAGGCCAAGTCTCTGGATGCATTCAAGAGAGAGTTAGATAGAGCTCTTATAGATAGCGGGGTCAAGGGATATGGAGAGAGGGCAGGAATGGGGTACTGATTGTGTATGATCAGCCATGATCGCTGTGAATGGTGGTGCTGGCTAGAAGGGCCGAATGGCCTACTCCTGCACCTACCGTGTATTGAAGGACTGCATGTGTGCATGGGTGGGTGGGACGGAGGAAAGGGGCTTATTTTTGCTGCTGCTGGTTTGTCTTTTGTTGTGCTTAGTGTCGTTCTGTCGAGCTTCATGGGCGTGCTATGTAGACGCCGGAATGTAT